>NW_027616478.1:7500-182008 GCF_964187855.1 Myxine glutinosa
TCTTTGAAAAGACAACCAAGTTTGTGTGGCGATCACGGAAGTGGGAAATTTTGGTTCCTTCCTCTCGGGGATTCCATTGCTGTAGTCTGGAGCCCAACACTTCAGCCTTCTCCTTTGACAATGACAGGTCTCTCACCAGATCGTTTAATTCTTGTCGATTTAGCAAGTGTGGCTTCTTTTCTTCAGACTCAGGTTCGTACAGTTCATCCATAGCATCGTCAGAGTTGTCATCGCTTTCATCTGCAGCAGCTTCTGGTGGAACTGGCACAGGAGAATCCAAGTCATGGGGGACCGGCTTCAGAGCAGACTTACAATCTGGATATGCAATCTTTGACTTGTTTTTTGTTGAGAACCCAGCAATATTTGTCATACAAAAGCAGCAGTCAGAGTGATGATTCGTTGGCTCACGCCATATCATTGGCACAGCAAAAGGCATTCCCTTCCTTTTGCCACTCAACCACTGCGTAAGTCCTGAGTTACACACGGGTCAGCAAACATGAGGTGCCCAGCTCTTGTCTTGGGTCTCCAACTTTACATTCAAAATAATACTTGTAAGCAGCTTTCACCCTCTTGGTAAGGTTCTTGCGCTGGCTACGTGGAGTGTATTTCCCACAGATATAACAAAAGTTATCAGGGTGATTCACACAGCCTCGCCTATTCATGATGCCTGTAGTAACATATGCCTAACCTGACAAATATACAGAAAAATATATTTGGTCATAACATGAAAATATATAGATACTATAGCATGATATGAATTCCAAACTTGATACATTTTTAAAATATATACATTGCATTTTAACATTTTACTATCAAGTTATTACCTCCTCTCACCACGGAATTGGCACGCAAAATTGTAATGCCGCGTGGAAAATTTTATTTAAAAATTCATAGCTTGGTCAGTTTTCATCCATTTTTAATAAGTTAAAGTGCATTCTAAAGCTCTCTTTTTATGAGAAATAATATTCTACAACAGTGGTTGTGTGTCCACCCTCAGGAGAGCCAGGAAACAATATCTCTCTACTCTCAAGACTGAACTCTCAAACCTGTCTCCCTCCTACAAATCCTGGTGGCATCTGGTCAAATCTGTTTCTGGTGTTTGTTCCCCCTCCATCCCCTCCCTTACCTCAAACGGCTACATAGCTGACACCGCACGTGAAAAAGACGAATGCTTCAACTCTGTGTTTGCCTCAAAATCTTATGTCCCGAACCCATCTCTCTCTGTTCCCACCTTTCCCAGTCGAACCCAGCTGCTCCTGGACTCTGTGTCCTTCTCTCCTGACAAGGGGGAGAAGTTTTTGTCAAACCCCGACTCTGATTCTGCAACTGGACCAGACGGCATCAGCCCACGGGTCCTAAAATCCTGCTCTGTCGCTCTATCTCACCATCTCTATGTTCTCTTCACCCTCTCTTTTGCTCAAGTTCATCTGCCATCTCCTTGGAAATCAGCCAATATTACCGCTTTACACAAAAAGGTTCAAAAACAGATCCTTGCAACTACAGACCAATCAGCCTGCTCCCAATAATCAGCAAGGCCATGGAATCAATCATCACTTCTGATATCAAATCCTTCCTCTTCTCCAATCGCTTGATCTCGGATCATCAATTTGGATTCAGACCAGGTCATTCTACCAGGTCTAAAAAATAAAAACCAAAACAGTTTCTTTCACCCATTCTGCACCCTGGTTTACCCCTGAACTCCGCCTGATGAAAACTCGTGCTCGCCAACTTGAAAGACTCCGCAATAAAACAGGTCTCACAATTCACTCCCAAGCCTACAAGGACCACCTGCAGCACTACAAAGATGCCCTCTCCCGCGCCCGCTCCGCCTACTACTCTCAAATTATCCACTCTGGCTCCGGAAACCCAAAAGCACTCTTCTCTACAATAAACAAACTCCTCAGCCCCCTGGACACCACCACCCAGTCATTCACAGTAGACAACTGCATCTCCTTCCTTTCATTCTTCCAAAGCAAAATTGACAACATCTACAACAGCTTAACCACCACCGCACCTGCTCCCCCTCAAACCACCTGCCCCCCCTTATCCTGCCAACCACTGTCTCAGTTCTCCCCAGTCTCCCCTACTGACCTCTCTGAACTCCTCATAGGAATGAAAACTGCCACCTGCACTCTTGACCCCATCCCCTCCAGCTTTGTCAAGGCCTCCCTTCCTGCTCTCTCTCCACTTATCACTGCAACAATAAACTCCTCCCTGTCTACAGGCATCGTCCCACCATCCCTCAAAATTGCTGCTGTTACCCCCATTCTGAAAAAACCTGGACTCAACCCTGACACCCTAAATAACTTCAGACCCATCTCCAACCTACCCTTTCTGTCAAAAGTTTTGGAACGCGCTGTAGCCACTCAACTTAAACATTACCTCTCTGCCAATAACCTGTATGAAACATTCCAATCCGGAAGCCGCTTCAACCCCAGTACTGAAACTGCTCTCCCCAAAATCACCAACGACCTTCTCCTCTCCTCTGACACCGGCATCCTCAACATTCTCATCCTCCTCGACCTCAGCGCCGCCTTTGACACCATCAATCACACCATCCTCCTCACCCGACTTGAAACCACCTTTAACATTACCGGCACTGCCCTCTCTTGGATCAAATCTTACCTCTCTGACAGATGCCAGTTCATCTCCATCAATAACTGCAAATCCCCCACTGCTCCCCTCCCCCAAGGTGTCCCCCAAGGTTCAGTTCTCGGCCCCCTCCTCTTCATCCTGTACCTGTCCCCCCTTGGTCACTTAATCCGCCATCATGGTCTCCAATTCCACTGCTTCGCCGATGACATCCAGCTTTTCATCTCCACCAAGTCCATCTCCACCGCCACCCACTCTATCCTGACAAACTGCATCACTGAAATAAAATCCTGGCTTCAAATCAACTTCCTCAAACTTAACTATGATAAATCTGAAATAATCATCATTGGCCCAAAAACGCTCACCAAATCCACCCATAACTTCGCCCTCAACATTGACGGTTTCCCAGTATCCACCTCCCCTCACATCCGGAATCTTGGCATCATCTTTAACCAAACCCTCTCCTTCGACAAATACACTAAACAAATCACAAAGATAGCCTTCTTTCACCTGAAAAACATCGCCCGTCTCCGTCCATCCCTCTCCTCCATGGCTGCAGAAACCCTCATCCACGCCTTCATCACCTCCCGTCTGGACTACTGCAATAGCCTCCTCTATGGTTCACCCTCAACAATCACCAATAAACTCCAATACATTCAGAACTCCGCTGCCCGTCTACTCACCCATTCCCGGACCCGTGACCACATCACCCCCGTCCTTTATCAGCTTCACTGGCTCCCCATCCCCCAGAGAATCCAGTACAAAATCCTCCTCTTGACCTACAAAGCCCTCCATAACCTGGCCCCATCCTACCTGACTGACCTCCTCTCCAGACACACTCCCACCCGCAACCTCCGCTCTGCTGGCGTCAACCTCCTGTCCCCCACCCATCCAGACCAAATTCAGATCCTGGGGGGACAGGGCCTTCTCCATCGCTGCTCCCACCCTCTGGAACTCACTACCTCACACCATCAGAGACTCCTCCTCACTCACCACATTCAAACCACCACTCAAGACCCACCTGTTCAACACTGCATTTAACATTTAACCCACAGCATTTACCCTTGACTATCTCTTCTCCTTCTCCTTCTTTTTGCCTTGATTATTTGGTATTTATTTTTGTCTTTTTGCACTTGTTTTTTGTACTCTGTCAAAGCGTCTTTGGGCTTCTTCAAAAGCGCTATATAAAATAAATGTATTATTATTGTTATTATTACTCTGGACATGCTGCTTCTGCTGTCTCAACAATGTATGGAGGTCCTTAATGGCAAACAGGAAATCAGAGCTGTCTTCCATGACATATCACGTGCCTTTGAGACGGTCTGGCACCCCGCTCTGCTCACCAAACTCTCCTCCTATGGTTTCCATGGAAATCTCCAGGCATGGCTTGTGGACATCCTCTCTGGTCATAGTCAACGTGTGGCAATGAATGGATTTCTCTCATCTCCCCTTCCTGTTCAGGCTGGAGTTCCCCAAGGCAGTGTTCTGGGCCCTGTGATTTTTCTGGCCTTCATCAATGATCTCTCCGACTCTGGAAAATCCACTCTATCTCTTTCCTGATGACTCCACTCTCTGCCGCTCCATACCTCATCCCTCAGATCAGCAGTCTGCAGCCTCCTCACTCTCTGCAGACCTGGACAAAATCACAGACTGGTCAAACAAGTCAAACGTGTCTTTCATTCCTGACAAATCTCACACTCTTACTATGTCTTTCCGAAAAGACCGACTGGACAACCCTCCCATCCACTTACTGAACAATCCTCTCCAAGAAGTTCTGTTACTCAAGCTTTTGGGTCTCACTATGTGCAATGATCTTTCCTGGGAAAACCACATTTCCAAGCTAGCCTCCAAAGCCAGTTGCTGACTGGGCATCCTCAGTCATGCGAAGTCCTTCCTTGGGACACCTGAGCTCATCACATTCAAGGCTTTCATCCGCAGCTCAATGGAATACTGGTCCTCCCTCTGGGCCGGTGCTCCTGCCTCACACCTAGCTCGGCTTCACGCTGTTGAAACCAAAGCTTTCTGAATCATTGGAATCTCCCGCGATGAAGCTAACTCCGAGGGCCTTTCACTCACTCACCGCAGGCAAGTTGGTGGTCTTCCGGTCTTCTACCGACTCCTCTCCGGCCTAGCTCCCCCAGCTCTGTCTGTGCTCTGTCCCCCAACTATTCCTCCAGGTCGCACAAGATCTGCCAGCAACCTTCTTATGGTTAAACTGCCAAAATCAAGACTCTCTATTCACCTTCACTCCTTCATTCCTCTTTTCTCCCGCCTCTGGAACAAACTCCCTCACTCTCTTCAATCCCAGTCCTCCCTCCAGGTCTTTAACACAGCTGTTCACCACCATCTCTCATCTTCCCCCATCCAAAACCTTGATCTTTTCTACCCCCGTTAATTCACGCCAGATACACTTTATTGAAATACCGACTTCTTTCCTGAAAGTCCTAGCAGTGTCCATGTGTTTTTTTTTTACCTCTCCCAACCCCCCCTTCCCCTCCCTTCCCATGCCTCCTCCCCCAAGCCCTTTCCCTGCCACAGATCTCCTGAAGTACCTGCTCTCAAATGTTGTACTTGTGTGCTTCCCTCTCTCTCCCCATCTTGTCTCCCGCTCCCTTTATCATATGTTTTATGTGTCAGTTTGTCTTTTTGTGATCAATGTCAGCTCTTACACGAGCCTCGATGTTGTATACAAAAAAAAGGAAACAAAAAGTTGTATTGCTCTAATTGAAACAATAAAAAAATATTTATGATCACTCAAAATCACCCACCAGGGCAAGCTACTGTAATTGGACCTTATGTATAACTCAAAATCCTGACGTGTTGAGAAAATTCTGACTTCAGATTCAGAATCAGCATACTCGATTTAGTCTGGACTCTAGAACATATGTTTGTACCCCAGTAGCAAAATCTTTGTTGTCCAGTGTAATCTTTGATAGAGCATCACTGGACGGCCAACCCCATTATCGTACCCCAGGAGGTGAGAGAGAGTTTCTTAGACAAATAACCAGCAAGGGTCTGCATTGGTAAATGCTCTGTCTTATTTCATGTGTTAATACATACATATGTTCATATATGTCTACATATAATATGTCTACATATATCTGCTGCTTCATCGAGTCATAGCAGCATCAGTCATGTAAGTATCTGGAAATTATTCTCATTTCTGCAAACCTTTAATTAACATAAGCCAAACCACAAGAATAGCATGTAGCAGTGTGGTGACATCTGGTTTCTCACATAACACTGTATGACTAATGGGCGAGATGTTGCATCCAATCAGGTGTGTCCAGGAAAATTTGATACACAATGTGGAATTTGCAGCAAAGGTCCCAGAAACCTGAAATGGGAATAAAAGCATCAAATTACATGGAATATCAGCAACATGGCTCATAGTTTTTCTTTTACCTTTGTAAAGTATGTTCACTTTATTAATTTGCCATTGGAAAATCACAATGGAAGCAACAATATGAGAAAGCTCAAAGCAGCTTTATAGGCCTTGGATACAGGAAGGACAACCATATGTTTCACTTGGATTGGAAATTGGAATTGTGCCAGAAAAAGCGCACACACACACACACACCAAATACTTGGGGTGTGGTGTTCAATAAATCATGGTACGTGGTCAAGATGTCCAAAAAGACAGTGCCAAATCTATTCAAGGCCGCAGGCAAGTGCAAGCTTACAGGACAGCTGGATTAGCCTCTTCCAAAGGATATCATGCTTTGAGATGCCATGACACTGTTTGCACATTATTAAAATGACAATGCAGAGCCAAATATGAAATATATCAAAGGAGGCATTTTGAGACTGAAAAATGAGAGCTTGGCAGTAAGTATCCTGTGAAAGAGGTTTTCCTGCACTTTTTGTAAAAGTTGGACAGTCAATTTAAAAAAAAAACTTCTGGGAACATCTTACATTTCAGTGTTTCATTTTCTGCTCTAGTTTCCAGATAAAAAACCACCTTTAGAGGCCATTTTTTCCCCGCAAGCGGGGGTTGGCCTTTTTCGGGGACCGTGGTTGTTGTTGTTTTTCGGTCCCCTTTTTGAAGCAATGTTTTACGGCCGGATGCCCTTCCTGCCGCCAACCCTTTTTGTTGCCTTTTACGACAAGCAGGGAATTACCAGTGAACTGGTACTCAATTAGCCGACCTCGGAAGGTATGACAGGCTGAGTCAACCCCCCTGGCGTTAATTCAGCGATCGACCGGGATTCGAACCAAGGATCCTAGGATCCTAAGCTGGCACCCTAGCCGCTAGCCCAACACCAGGGATGGTTTCCAGATAGCACCTCAAAAATGTGGTTATTCATTTATCGGCTTTAGATACCTCAAAGGCGACTGGAAAAATTAGTTGCCTTAGTCAAATAATACAGAAACAGTGCCCCATAGCTTTGTCGGCCTTGCAGCAATAGCCCTCCCTCTCCATTAAGGAAAATGGGATGAACCAACCAGTGGTGCAAGATTGATATTTTTCATCTTGTTCAGGTTCCAGCAATAAGACAAAAAACCGTCACTCGAGTCTGCATATTTCACTGGAACTTTTTCAAAGCTTTGTTTATGTCATCGGATCAAGGTGGAAAATAGTGTTACTGTAGCGGCTGCCGCTGGGGTTACACAATCGCCTTGCACCTATCAAGGACGCGGAGCGATCACCAGGCCGGGCTCGTCCAGGACGCCCGGGCAGGCCCGCGCTCGACTTGCCAGGCCTCGGTCGGGACGCCCGGGCAGGCTCGCCCTCGGCTTGCCAGGCCGCAGCCGGCCCGCGGGGCCACGCCCCCTGGCGCCAGGCCTGGGCAAACCCCCTGGCGGAATAGATATATATTGCCGACCGTAAAACGTTTTTCCCAGAGTGCCTGAGTGTTTGATTCTAATAAAGCAGCTCAGATGAATTCAAGCTTTTTGTCGCGTCCATTCTTTCGATCGACGTAGGAGCCACAGCTCCTTCATTGGTGACCTATCGACATGGACACGGTAGTCGCCCTTAAACTGCCTACCTTCTGGGAGGCTCACGCGGCGGTTTGGTTCGCACAAGCGGAGTCCCTGTTCGCCCTGCGAGGCATCACGGCGGACGACACCCGCTTCCACCACGTGGTCGCTGCGCTCGGTTCAGCCACCGCAGCCCGCGCCCTGAGCCTCCTCGAGAGACCGCCAGCCGCGGACAAATACGGCGCGATTAAGAAGCTTCTCCTCGATGCTTTCGCCCTCCCAGCGGCGGAACGCGCACGGCGCCTGCTCGATTTGCCGGAGCTCGGCGACACGCGCCCTTCCGAGCGAATGGACTACATGCTTTCGCTGCTCGGCGAGCACTCTCCGGCATTCCTGTTCCGGGAGCTGTTCCTCCGTCAGCTGCCTAACCCGGTACGCCTCGCCCTGGCAAGCACGACGATCACAGATCCCCGGGCCCTTGCCAGAGAAGCCGACAAAATCTCCGCCGCGGGACAGCGCATCGCAGCGGCGACATGGGACCCGCCGCCGCCTGATGCACCATCCATGGCGCCCGAGCACCCGGCGCGTTCGACGGCCGAACTGCCGACGCAATTGGCGGCCGCTATACCGAGCCGACCACGTTCAGCACGACGTCCGAAGCCTCCACCCGACCAAGCGTGGTGTTCCTATCATGCCAGGTTCGGACAGAAGGCCCGGACATGCCGACCCCCGTGCACCTTCGGCGGGTCGGGAAACGGCCAGGCCGGCGTTCATTACCTGCCATGAACGCCGGCCACAGTCACACGGGCAACTTACTGTTCATCACGGATAAAGCGTCCGGACGGCGCTTCCTGTGCGACACCGGCGCCCAAGTGAGCGTCATGCCCGCCTCTGACCAGGACAGGCAATCCGCGGTTTGCGGCCCCTCCTTGGTTGCGGCCAACGGATCGACTATCCGCACCTTCGGCCCGCGCAACGTCACCCTCTGCTTCGGCGGCCAACGCTTCGCTTGGACGTTTGTAACCGCCAACGTGCCCATGGCTCTGCTCGGCGCCGACTTCCTCTGCGCACACGGACTGCTGGTGGACGTCCAACGGCGTCGTTTAATCAACGCTGAAACCTTCAGCTCCCTGGTATGCACATTGAGCAGCTCCGCGCCGACCGAGCTGGCACGCACCGTCCCGGCGGCGAACGAGTTTGCTCGCCTGCTCGCGGAGTTCCCGGCCCTCACGCGGCCGACGTTTTCGGCCGTCGCAGTACGGCATGGGATCGAGCACCACATACCAACCACGGGCCCGCCGGTCTACGCCAGGGCCCGCCGCCTCGACCCAGCCAAGCTTGCCGTTGCGAAGGCCGAATTCGACGCGTTGGAGCACCTCGGCATCGTGCGGCGCTCCGATAGCGCGTGGGCCTCGCCACTGCACATCGTGCCAAAGCCGGGGGGTGGATGGCGCCCGTGTGGCGACTACCGCCGTCTTAATGACGCTACAACACCCGACAGGTACCCGATCCCGCATATCCAAGACTTCTCCGCCCGTCTGGCGGGACGGGTCATTTTTTCAAAAATTGATCTCATACGGGGATATCACCAGGTACCTGTCAGGGCGGCCGACGTCCCTAAAACGGCAGTCATCACGCCGTTCGGCTTATTCGAGTTCTTGCGGATGCCGTTTGGTCTCAAGAACGCGGCTCAGGCGTTCCAGCGCTTGATGGACGGCGTGCTGCGTGACCTGCCGTTCCTTTTCGTTTACCTGGACGACATCCTCGTCGCCAGCACGTCCCGGGCCGAGCACCTCCTCCACCTCCGAACACTGTTCGGGCGCCTCAGCGAGCACGGCCTCATCGTCAACCCGGCCAAATGCCACTTCGGCACGACGGCCGTTGATTTTTTGGGCCACCACATCACCAAGAACGGGGCTGTGCCGCTGCCAACCAAGGTCGAGGCCATCACCACTTTCCCGCGTCCCCGCACCATAAAGGCCCTGCAGGAATTCCTGGGAATGGTGAATTTTTATCACCGCTTCGTGCCCCGCGCTGCTCAACTCATGCGGCCCCTCTACGAAGCCCTCCGGGGCAAGCCGGCCAAGCACGACATCGCCTGGTCCGCAGCAATGGATGCGGCCTTCCAAAGCTCAAAGCGGGCCCTCGCCGACGCAACACTGCTCGCTCACCCGGTGCTCAACGCTCCCATCGCCCTCACCACGGATGCCTCCGACTACGCGGTGGGCGCCGTACATGAGCAATGGGTGAACGGGGTTTGGCAGCCACTCGCTTTTTTCAGCCGGCAGCTCCGGCCGAACGAGCTCAAATACAGCACGTTTGACCGGGAGCTCCTCGGTCTACACCTGGCCGTCCGCCATTTCCGCCACCTCCTGGAGGGCCGACCTTTCACGGCGTTCGTCGACCACAAGCCGTTGGTTTACGCCATGGCCAAGGTCACGGAGCCATGGTCGGCCCGCCAACAGCGCCACCTCTCCGCCGTGTCGGAGTTTACCACGGACATCCGGCACGTCGCCGGCAAAAACAACGCCGTGGCCGACTGTCTTTCCCGGGCCAGCGCGAACGCGGTCCACCTGGGCGTGGATTTTGCGCTCATGGCGGCGGACCAAACCACCGACACCACGGTGCAAGCCCTCCGGGCGGCGGACACGGGCCTCCGCCTGGCCGACATCCCCTGCGCGGACACTGTCCTGCTCTGCGACGTCTCCCAAGGCCGGCCTCGCCCCATCGTGCCCGTCACCTGGCAACGCCGCATCTTCGCCTCCCTCCACGGCCTTTCCCACCCGGGCCGGAAAGCTTCCCAGAAGCTGGTGTCGGCGCGTTTCGTCTGGCACGGCCTTCGTCGGGACGTCCGCGATTGGACCAGCGCCTGCACCGCCTGCCAACGGGCCAAGGTCCACCGACACACCCAGGCCCCGCTGGCACCTTTCACCGTGCCCGAACGACGTTTCGACCACGTCAACGTGGATCTGGTGGGCCCCCTTCCCCCATCACGAGGGTTCACACACCTGCTCACCATGGTGGACAGGACCACCAGGTGGCCGGAGGCCGTTCCCCTCGTCTCCACCACCACCGCCGACGTGGCGCAGGCCTTCATCGCCACCTGGGTCGCCCGCTTCGGCGCACCGGCGGACATCTCGTCAGACCGCGGACCACAGTTCACCTCCGAGCTGTGGGGCGCGGTCGCCCGCAACCTGGGGGTCAAGCTCCACCGTACTACGGCCTACCACCCCCAAGCAAACGGGTTGTGCGAGCGATTCCACCGCTCCATGAAGGCCGCGCTCATGGCCGGCCTTCAAGACGGCGGTTGGGCCGACCGGCTGCCGTGGGTCCTTTTGGGCCTTCGCACGGCCCCCAAGGAGGACCTCCAGGCATCCACCGCCGAGCTGGTCTATGGCCAGGTGCTACGCGTCCCGGGCGAATTCGTGCCCGACGCTACCAGCCCCTGGTCCGCAGCTCGCCAGCGCTCGGACCTCCAGGAGGCCGCCCGACGGTTTGCCCCCGTGCCGACATCCCACCACGGTGACCCCCAGTCCTACGTCCCCCCAGCACTCCGCACCGCGGAGTATGTTTTTGTGCGTCACGACGCACATCGGCGGCCACTCCAGCCGCCGTACGACGGGCCCTTCCGGGTGCTGCGACGGGACGACAAGTCGTTCGTCATCGACATCGGCGGCAGGTCGGACCGGATTGCAGTGGACCGCCTCAAGCCGGCGCACGTGGACGTCGACCACCCACCACGGGTGGCCCTCCCGCCGCGGCGAGGCCGCCCCCCGTCCACGGTGCCCCCCACTCGACCGCCCACCACCTCACCGGACCCCCTCCCACGACCCACCAGGGGTCGCTTCGGCCGGGTCATCAGGACCCCCCTCAAGTTGACCCTGTCGGTGCAAGTCGATTCTGGGGGGACGTGTGTAGCGGCTGCCGCTGGGGTTACACAATCGCCTTGCACCTATCAAGGACGCGGAGCGATCACCAGGCCGGGCTCGTCCAGGACGCCCGGGCAGGCCCGCGCTCGACTTGCCAGGCCTCGGTCGGGACGCCCGGGCAGGCTCGCCCTCGGCTTGCCAGGCCGCAGCCGGCCCGCGGGGCCACGCCCCCTGGCGCCAGGCCTGGGCAAACCCCCTGGCGGAATAGATATATATTGCCGACCGTAAAACGTTTTTCCCAGAGTGCCTGAGTGTTTGATTCTAATAAAGCAGCTCAGATGAATTCAAGCTTTTTGTCGCGTCCATTCTTTCGATCGACGTAGGAGCCACAGCTCCTTCATTACCCAAATTCCAGGGGTCACACTCAACCTGAATTCCAATTGAATTTCTTGGCTACTGCATGTTATTTCCTGAGGTCCTAAGGACCTTTAACTGTTGTGAAGCACAAAGAATAAAGCCGGGCATTTAACTCCCCAACCCATTAATTTTACTTAATAAACATTAAAACTCTCAAACGAATTGACAGTTATGGTCATAGGAATTCCAGGATTGCAAGAGTGGAGCATAATGACCCAGACCAAGGGGAACCTTTCTTCGGGCCTTTTCACCCTTATGCTATCTTAGTTTGAAGTCGTTGCCATTGTTGTTGATGCTCTCTTATGCCATCACGGTGAATCTCTGTATTTGTAAAAGCAAGTGACACTTGGGGCACAACAGGGGGCATGACCTGTAGAGCACCTGATCAAGTATGTTCAGGACCTTCAGAAGCCCAGAAGATTTGAGCAGATCAAAGCATAAACACCATTGCGTCCCTGATGTCCACATTACATAAATATTTCAGAATAGTCCATATTGTGTTAGTCCACATTGCAGAAAAAACATTTGGGTACAAACATGGAGTCAGGTCATTCAAACAGGTTCAGTTTAATACGGGTCTTGCACTCAGTAACAAGTCTCATAAAAATCCCAGTCATTTTGAAGCACAATCGAGAATAAAACTGTTCCTGCAGTAGTTTCAGATTCCACCAAATCCTTTGTCTCCTTTCATTGCTTAAAGGGACACAATCATGACATTTTAAAGGTATCTGGCATTGCCAGGTAACACAAAGTCGCTTCCTGACAGCAATATGAACAGAGGGGGGGAGGGCAAAGGGAGATGGCAGGGGGGAAGGAGTTTAGGGAAGGGGAACAGGAGGCATGCACGCCGGCGCACGCACGCACACACACACACACACACACACACACACACACACACACACACACAATGGAGGTGGATACTTTGAGACGTGGTAGGTCTCTGTTCCATCTCCTGAAACCCACACAATTGTCGAGGCAAAAGGCAACAACTTGCGCATGCGCACACTCACACACACACACACACACACACACACACACACACACACACACACACACACACACATATATATATATATATATATGTGCACACACTCATACATATCGACAAACACACATGCCCACACTCATAATACACACATACACTCACAGAGACACACACACGCCCATGAAGGTGGGTACTTCGAGTCCTGGGAGGACTCCATTCAACCTTCTGAAACCCGCATTTGGAGATGACAACCAATGACACGCAATCTCCCGTATAAGCATTTTTTGTGTGGATCGAGGCACCACGGCCTGTTCGAAGTACCGTTGCGGTAAAGCATGAACATGCATAAAGACCTTTACATCAAACCGACAACCCCAAGGCAAAGGACCGAAGGTTTACCTTTAAACAGGCCGTTGTTCATCACCGGTGTACATACTACTTTTTAAAGGAAGGAAATAAATTAAATAGACTAGAGCAGGAGGAAGCCTGGTGTTGTCTTAATGGTTATAAGGTGGCTGGATTGAGATGTCAGGGCCCAGAGTTCAAGCTCCTGTCATTCCGTTGAATTAACACGAGGCGGCTTGACTCAGCCTGTCATCCTTCTCAGGTCAGCAAAATGAGTACCAGCCATCGATCCTGCTGGTTAATTATTACCCTCGCCTGGGGAAAGGGTATGGCATGTGTGCCCGTTTGTTTGTCTGTTTGTTACTTGCAAAATCGAAGATTTTTCAAGTATATTGGTCGGTTGCGTTTGTGGTTCTGTCTGTCTGTCTGTTTGTTACTTGACGGAAAAGATTCCGGCAAGTATGTTGATCGGTTGGTTTGTCTGTCTGTTTGTCGGTTTGTTCACAGTACTACGTCTACACCGTTGCACGTATAATCGCCAAACTTTGCACACACATTTGTCTTGCCCTGGAATAGACTGTGCCCAATTTTTTACTCTGTCGGCCCAAGGCCTCCGTTATGACGTCATAATTTGATAATTCGACAAGTACAAAACTTCATCCAATCAAGATGCAATTTCTTGAGCGACATGACGGCATAAACTGGTGGAGAAAAAAAATAATGATGACGTCATCGGTCACGTGGTTCGGCCGCCATCTTGGAAAAACCGAAAAATTTTGCACCTCTATATCTCCGAAAGTGCTGAATAGAAAAAATTGAGACATGGCTCATTGTAAAGAACTCTCCATGGGGAACAAAATATGTTAAATATGATGTCATTGGTGCCTCCATTATGACGTCATAATTCGACATGTACAAAACTTCATCTGATCAAGATGAAATTTATTGAGCATCATCAAGGAAAAAATTAGTTTAGAAAACAAATAACGATGACGTCATCGGTCACGTGGTTCGGCCGCCATCTTGGAAAAACCGAAAAATTTGGTACCTCTATATCTCCGAAAGCATTGAATAGAAAAAATTCAGACATGGCTCATTGTAAAGAACACTCCATGGTGAATAAAATATGTTAATCATGATGTCATAGGTGCCTCCATTATGACGTCATAATTCGACAAGTACAAAACTTCATCCGATCAAGATGAAATTTCTTGAGCATAATCTAGGAATAAATGAGGTTAGAAAAAAAAAATGGTTCGTGGTTCGACCGCCATATTTGTTTTAACACAAAAGCCTTGAAAACCACTGAAAATACATCCTGTCGAAGGTTTGCAATCTCTGATTGCTCTTTTTTTCTTCTTTTTTTGTTGTTGTTATGAGCACCCCGTTAATCATCTTCACAACGAGTGTTTTAACAAACCCAAACATCCTGTTTTCATTGATGCAATTCCTTGGAGGTCAAGAAGTATATGCATGCAAAGTTTGGGGCCACTAGGTTTAATGGTCTGGGAGTTGTGGAGGAGACACACACATGCACATACAGACACTGCCTTTAATTTATTATAGATGACATGTTCTACGTATGACATACACACATATTGATATGTGATCATACACATATTATACGTGACATATAATATATATTACACACACACACACACACACACACACACACACACACACACACACACACACACACACACACACACACACACACACACACACCACAACACAACACAACACAACACAACACAACACAACACAACACACACACACACACACACACACACACACACACACACACACACATCGATGAAATCTCCAAATAAGTCTTGCAAGAAAATGAATGATCGTTTTAAGGCCATTTTCCCCGCTAGAGCGGGGGTTAGCCTTGCGGGCCCCATGACAATCATGGTTCCCTGTTTGAGGCAATGTTTTTATGCCCGGATGCCCTTCCTGACGCCAACCCTTAGTCGCCTCGTACGATGCGCAGGACAAATGCTTTCTTGCAAGAAAATAATAAATATATATATAAATAACTACCATTGTAAAGGACAAATGCTTTTGCAGATGACAAACGTATTAAAGTTCTTATTATCTCCATGTTGGAGTACATTATCCAAACTCGAAATTGCTAACAAATAAAAAAAGACATCTCAAAGAAAAGGCCAAAAAATGGAATTTTACAGATGTTTACAAACTGGCCTGGAGTCAAGTAATTCTGTATTCACACTGTGCCCAACAGGCATGCATTGAGTGCAGAAATATGCAGTATGAAACAATTTTTGGACACGCTCACTAATGTAACAATATTATTATGAAACTGACCTCAATGAACCAGCCTGAAGCAAAATGCTTTGAACGTTGAATCGACGTTCTTCTTTAGAAGTCTGTATCAAATGAAATATAATTCATTGATGTTATTTTAACTACAAGAGAATAATTTTAGGTCATGCATTTGCTGGTAAATTAGGAAAGCACAGCTCAAAATTCTATAAAATTGGCCATTTAATGGCCATTTTCACCTGATAAAAATAATCTCATTGCAAAGAGCAATGAAATCGATTACATTGATAAGACATGGAAAGACATCTGAGAAATTCGAGTATAAAACAAAAACTGAGTTTATAAAGAGTGTTACGAATTTCTAAAAATTATTTTATGTATTTCAGAACAAAAAGTATCTTAACCAGACTTGGTGGCGAATTGGTTTGAGTGGCTGCCTGAGTCTGGAAGGTTGGTAGTTCAAACCTGATCACAGCTGAGTCGTACCATAGACTTTAAAAACGCTATGTGCTGCTTCCTTGCTTGATGCTCAGCATTTAAAAAAGATTTTTTTTTAAATACAAAGAGCATGGACAAACAACCTTTGTAAAGTCTTGATGGGCCAAATGGCCTCCTTTTGTGTTGCGGTTCCTGGTAAGGAAACCCACAGTTATGTTCCTTGTAAAGATAGAGCCATCCCAGTGTATGTATGTATGTACAATGCACTCCATAAGTATTGGAACAGTGAAGTCAAATTTGATATTATTGTGATATACTCAAGAAATATGGATTTGAGATCAAAAGATGAATATGAGGAAAGAGTACAGGTCAGCTTTTATTTATTGGTATTTCTATGGAAATACTGTATGTTTTACCATTGTAGAACAAGAGCAATTTTTATGTTCAGTCCATTTCTTTTTGTACACCGCTCCTTTCCTATGCCATCTCCAGGCATTGCAAATCGTCATTGCTGGGCACCGAAGGGGGCTCGGCAGTGACGCACGCTGAAAGAGAGTACTCAGTTTTCACTCTGGTTGTTGTGCACCGCACCTTTCCTATGCCGTCTCCAGGCATTGCAAATCGTCATTGCTGGGCACCGAAGGGGGCTCGGCAGTGACGCACGCTGAAAGAGAGTACTCAGTTTTCACTCTCGTTGTTGTACACCGCTCCTTTCCTATGCCACCTCCAGGCATTGCAAATCGTCATTGCCGGGCACCGAAGGGGGCTTGGCAGTGACGCACGCTGAAAGAGAGTACTCAGTTTTCACTCTGGTTTCTTGTTGTACACCGCTCCTTTCCTATGCCATCTCCAGGCATTGCAAATCGTCATTGCCGGGCACCAAAGGGGGCTCGGCAGTGACGCACGCTGAAAGAGAGTACTCAGTTTTCACTCTGGTTTCTTGTTTGTTTTCTTGTTTTCTTGGTTGTCCGGGCGATATCTCAGCCATCCTTTGAGCGAGGAAGCTGAAATTTCGGCACAATAGTGAGCAAGTCCTTTGTCAAAAACGGTAATTTTTGTTTTTTGATTAATCAATTCATTGATGAGTTATTTAATTATTAGCGATTAATTAAGTACTTATTTAATTAATTAAATTTCCTTTCTCTTCTGACCATTAACTCAGGCACCTTTTGAGTTAGGAAGCTGATATTTGCACATGCCAATGACCAGGTGATTTTGCTGCAAACACTATTTTTGATTTATTAATTAATCAATTAATCGATTAATTATTTAATTATTTGATTAATGACTAAATTTTTTTTTTTTTTTAAGTTACAGATTCTGATGAAATGGTGGTGGTTTATGTGTTCTCTGACCGAATTGATTAATAATTTAATTTTTTTATGATTATTATTTATTTATTTTCATTATTAATCATTTATTTATTTTCTTTCTCATTTGGCCAATATCTCAGGCACCTTTTGAGCTGGGAAGCTAACATTTGGACATGACTGTGACCAAGGGATGTGGCTATCAAGGATATTTTTGATTTATTGATTAATCATTTAATCGATTAATTATTTATTGATTAATCGATTAATTAATTATTTATTGATGAATAAATTAATTATTTAATTTTTTATTAATGACTTATTTAATTACATTTCTAAAAGATACATCTTCGGATGAAGCACTAGTGGTTTAGTTATGCTATTAGCCAATTGATTAAGAAAATATTTTGTGATAGTCTTATTGATTTTAATTATACAATTAATCAATCAATTAGTGTACACCTCTCCCTCCCAATGCAGCCTCAATGAGCTGCACTGCGGTATTGCCGGGCGCCGGAGGCGCCCCGGCAATGCCGCGCTGTAGGATATTTAATTATTTGGCATGGGGGCGGTGTACTTTGAATGTATCTGTACTTGTTTGTTTTCTTGTTTTCTTGCTTTCTTGTTTGTTTGTTTGTCCGGGCGATATCTCAGCCATCCTTTGAGCTAGGAAGCTGAAATTTCGGCACAATAGTGAGCAAGTCCTTTGTCAAAAACGATTTTTTTGTTTTTTGATTAATCAATTAATTGATGAGTTATTTAATTATTAGCGATTAATTAAGTACTTATTTAATTAATTAAATTTCATTTCTCTTCTGACCATTAACTCAGGCACCTTTTGAGTTAGGAAGCTGATATTTGGACATGCCAATGACCAGGTGATTTGGCTGCAAAGGCTATTTTTGATTTATTAATTAATCAATTAATCGATTAATTATTTAATTATTTGATGAATGACAAAAAAAAATTTTTTTTTTAAAGTTACAGATTCTGATGAAATGGTGGTGGTTTATGTGTTCTCTGACCGAATTGATTAATAATTTAATTTTTTTTATGATTATTATTTATTTATTTTCATTATTAATCATTTATTTATCTTTTCTCATTTGGCCAATATCTCAGGCACCTTTTGAGCTCAGAAGCTAATATTTGGACATGAGTGACCAGGTGATGAGGCTATCAAGGATATTTTTGATTTATTGATTAATCAATTAATCAATGTATCGATTAATTATTTAATTATTCGATTAATTACTAAAAAATTTTTTTTTACCCCAGTTACAGATTCTGATGAAATGGTGGTGGTTTATGTGTTCTGTGACCGAATTGATTGATAATTTAATTTTTTAATGATTATTATTTATTTATTTTCATTATTAATCATTTATTTATTTTCTTTCTCATTTGGCCAATATCTCAGGCACCTTTTGAGCTGGGAAGCTAATATTTGGACATGACAGTGACCAAGTGATGTGGCTATCAAGGATATTTTTGATTAATTGATTAATCATTTAATCGATTCATTATTTACTGATTAATCGATGAATTACTTATTGATTAATCAATTAATTATTTAATTTTTTATTAATGACTTATTTGATTAAATTTCTAAAAGATACATCTTCGGATGAAGCACGAGTGGTTTTGTTATGGTATTAGCCAATTGATTAAGAAAATATTTTGTGATAATCTTTTATTGATTTTAATTATACAATTAATCAATCAATTAGTGTACACCTCTCCCTCCCAATGCAGCCTCTATGAGCTGTAGGATATTTAATTATTTGGCATGGGGGGCGGTGTACTTTGAATGTATGTGTACTTGTTTTTCTTTTTTTTGTATACAGAGTCGAGGCTAGTGAAAGAGCTAACACTTATCAAACAAACAAATCAAACAAACAAGCAAACAAAGTATATAAAATGGGAAGCGGTCGACAAGATGGGGAGAGAAGGGGAGGAAGCACACAAACACAACATTTGAGAGCAGGGACATCGGGAGATGTGTGGGAGGGAGAGGGCCTGGGGAGAGGCAGGATAGGTATAAAACGCATGGACACCAAGGACTTCCAGGAAAGAAGTCGGCACCTCAAAAAAGTGGATTTGGGGTGAAATTAGCGGGGGTAGAAAAGATCAAGGTTTTGGATTGGGGAAGATAAAAGGTGGTGGTGAACAGCCGTTTTAAAGACCTGGAGGGAGGAGTGGGATTGAAGAGAGTGAGGGAGTTTGTTCCAGAGGTGGGAGAAAAGAGGAATGAAGGAGTGAAGGTGAGCAGAGAGTCTTGATTTTGGCAGTTTAACCATAAGAGGGTTGCAGGCAGATCTTGTGCGACCTGTAGGAATATTTGGGGGACAGAGCCCAGAGAGAGCTGGGGGAGCAAGGCCGGAGAGGAGTCGGTAGAAGACGGAAAGACCACCAACCTGCCTGCGGTGAGTGAGTGAAAGGCCCTCGGAGATAGCGTCATCGCGGGAGGTTCCAATGATTCTGAACGCTTTGGTTTCAACAGCGTGAAGACGAGCTAGGTGTGAGGAAGAGCACCAGCCCAGAGGGGAGAGCAGTACTCCATTGAGCTGTGGATGAAAGCCTTGTATGTGGTGAGGAGCTCAGGTGTGCCAAGGAAGGACTTTGCACGACGGAGGATGCCCAGTCGGCGACTGGCTTTGGAGGCCAGCTTGGAAATGTGGTTTTCCCAGGAAAGATCATGGCAGATAGTGAGACCCAAAAGCTTGAGTGACAGAACTTCTTGGAGAGGATTATTCAGAAAGTAGATGGGAGGGTTGTCCAGTCGGTCTTTTTGGAGAGACATCGTAAGAGTGTGAGATTTGTCAGGATTGAAAGGCCTGTTCCACTTGTTTGCCCAGTCTGTGATTTTGTCCAGGTCTGCAGAGAGTGAGGATGCTGCAGACTGCCGATCTGAGGGATGAGGAATGGAGCGGCAGAGAGTGGAGTCATCAGCAAAGAGATAGAGAGGATTTTCAAGAGAGTCAGAGAGATCATTGATGAAGACCAGAAAAAGCACAGGGCCCAGAACACTGCCTTGGGGAACTCCAGCCTGAACAGGAAGAGGAGATGAGAGAAACCCATTCAGGGCCATACGTTGACTACAACTAGAGAGGAAGTCCGCCAGCCATGCGTGGAGATTTCCATGGATACCAAAGGAGGAGAGTTTTGTGAGCAGAGTGGGGTGCCAGAACATATCGAAGGCAAGTGATATGTCGAGGGAGACAGCTCTAATTTCCTGTTTGGCATTGAGGACCTCCATCCATTGTTGAGACAGCAGAAGCAGCATGTCCAGAGTAGAGTGACCTGGTCTGAAACCAAATTGATGATCAGAGATCAAGCCATTGGAGAAGAGGAAAGATTTCATATCCGAAGCAATGATGGATTCCATGACTTTGTTGATAATTGGGAGAAGGCTGATTGCTCTGTAGTTGCTAGGATCTGTTTTTGCACCTTTTTTGTGCAAAGCGGTGATGTTGGCTGATTTCCAAGCAGATGGCAGTTGACCTTGAGCAAAAGAGAGGGTGAAGAGAACAGAGAGAGGGAGTGAAAGTGCGGATGAACAGGATTTTAGGACCCGTGGGCTGATGCCGTCAGGTACAGTTGCAGAATCAGAGTCGAGGGTTGACAGAAACTTTTCCACATTGTCAGGAGGAAAGGACACGGAGTCCAGGAGCAGCTGGGTACTGGGTACGATGGGTACAGAGATGGATGGGTTTGGGACACAAGATTTAGAGGCAAACACAGAGTTGAGGCATTCAGCTTTTTCACGTGTGGAGTCAGCTGTGTAGCCGTTTGAGGTAAGGGAGGGGATGGAGGGGGAACAAACACGAGAAACAGATTTGACCAGATGCCACCAGGATTTGGAAGAGGGAGACAGATAAGAGAGTTCGGTCTTGAGAATGGAGAGATATTGTTTCCTGGCTCTCCAGAGGATGGACACACACTTGTTTCGGGCTTTGTGAAAGGAAATGAGATTTCCTTCCTTTGGATTTGCTTTCCAGGAGACGAAGGCAAGTTGTTTCTGGGAAACAGCCTCACCACAACATTCCATATACCATGGACGGGAGGAAGGGTATGACAACTGAAGACGAGATGGGATAAATCTGTGCATGAGAGAGAGAGCAATTTACTTTGGAAGAATTCCCAGGATGAGTTGATGTCAGAGGTGGTAGAGATGGGAGATCAGTCCAGATGATTGATGGCTGCTTGAAGACTGTGCCAGTTGGCCTGAGTTAAATGCCAGACTCGTCGACGCTGAGGAGGCTCTCTGAGAATGGTCAGAGAGATGACCACTTTAACAAGCACATGATCAGATTGGAGCAGAAGAAGAGCAGCAGACATTTTCAGGGAAGTTAGTCATAACCAAGTCCAGAAGAGAAGATGCTCCGTTGACTGAGATCCAGGTCGGGAAATTTACAGATTGTGTCAGTCCCAGTGAGTCGCAGAAGTCCTTTGCTGAGGAGCCACGGCTGGTGAGAAAGGTACCCACACCCAGCCAACTGGCATGGTGACAATTGAAATCACCACATATGAGGAAGAGAGAGTTGGGATGAATAGATAGAAGTTGGTCCATATTATCAGACAGCGAGATGTAGATGGAGTCATCACTGTTTGCTGGACGGTACAACACACATATTAGGCCTCAAGCTGACACCGTGTATCGTTCAATCCCGTTCCGAGGTCAGAGAGACTAAAAAATAATCACTGGTAATCTGAGTACGTGCCGAGTTGTAGCACATACAAAAAGTTTAACTAACAGATCCTGCCAGTTTGAAAGTTTTCCACGCGTTTATGTCGCACTACGTTGTCTTGCATCGAAGGCACTAATTTTGAATCTAGGCCTATCAGAACACTTGCTTGGGTCACATGACATACAAAATGGTGGCGCCCATGTCGCGCTGAATGTTTAGTCATGGCCTAGGGAAAATCGCGTTTTCAGTGCTTCATGCACTTTGAACACGTCGTGAATGACATAACTTCGCCGTTTACGCCTCTTAGATGGAGTAAATATCGTGAATGCCTGCAGACGTGGCTGCAATTGGACGGTGAGTGTCACAATCTTGCCAACAGACACCAGCATCTGGTCAACGTCGAGTTCACCAACACCTCCACGAGTCTATGATACACCTCCACGAGTCTAGGATCTACCTCCATGAGTCTATGATACACCTCCACGAGTCTATGATACACCTCCACGAGTCTAGGATCTACCTCCACGAGTCTAGGATCTACCTCCACGAGTCTACGATACACCTCCACGAGTCTACGATACACCTCCACGAGTCTACGATCTACCTCCACGAGTCTAGGATCTACCTCCACGGGTCTAGGATCTACCTCCACGAGTCTAGGATCTACCTCCATGAGTCTAGGATCTACATCCACGAGTCTAGGATCTACCTCCACGAGTCTAGGATCTACCTCCACGAGTCTAGGATCTACCTCCACGAGTCTAGGATCTACCTCCACGAGTCTAGGATCTACCTACACTGCTAATTATACCCCAAGTTATTGTGCAGGGTGGGACGAAACGAGCTCTGTTGTACAATGTCTGCATCGGTGGGTGATATTGGATATGCGTCCGCCTGTGTTCGATGTCAACCCACTGTTTAGGTTTGATCTCGATTAAAGGTCACATGACAAAGATAAAACCTCAGATGTTTCAAACTCGAGTTATGATCTGCAAAAATATTTTCAAAGGGCACATGTCCTGTTACACCCAAAAAATTAATCTGTCCATCTTTGCACAGCAGGCCATTGTGGTGTCAAATTTGGTTGTTGTTGTATCACTCCGGACAGTTCTCTCGAACAAGCCCGTGACACAAAGACAGTGGATTGATCTCCCAGAAACGACCCAGCGATCCCCCACATCCAGGATGGTGTGACCCACCTTCACGAAGTCAGAGCCATGTCAGAGTTGGAGAAAGAGAGAAACAGGGACAAGAGGGAAAGGGACGGTCCATGGGGACCAATCGGCACTCTGACCCTAATAAAGCGCTGACCTGACGAATCCGGGCAGCAGGACAGAATGGGGAAGATTTTGCCCCCGAATTGCATTGGGGGGAGGAGGGGGAAGGGTTCGACCACCATGAAGAAGCATCCGCGATATTGACTGTCAAGTTTGATTGAAATCCCTTCTCTCGTCCACAAGTTGTGGTAACCAAGATTTTAAATTAAAGGTCACATGACCATGGTCCCTTTGACCTTTTCAACCCAAAATCGAACCAGTTCATCTTTGCATTACAGTTCATACCAATTTTGTTATCATACCAATTATTACAGTTCATACCAATAAGTCAATCCCATAAGCGGTTATTCTGGAAACGAAAGTCTGGTACGGACCGACAACCGGACGGACAACCGTCCTGCGGAGGCATAAAAACGTGCACTGTATACTAATTTTAATAATAAAATACTCACGATCACCTTGCTGTTCTACCTGAGCTAAATATTGCTGATTAATTCTACCTGAGATTTTTCAAGTATATTGCTTGATCTTGTGCGTTATTCTGTCTGTTTGTCTGTCTGTCTGTTTTTCTGTCTGTCTGTTTGTCTGTCTGTTTGTCAGTCAGTCAGGCGCCTACAGGTCACAATTTTCAACCGATCTTCACGAAACTTCACCAAATGGTAGAGTTTTGGTAGAGCTGTTGAATCCAAAATGGTAGAGCTGTTGAATCCAAAGCTTTCAAAATCATTGGAATCTCCCGCGATGAAGCTATCTCTGAGGGCCTTTCACTCACTCACCGCAGGCAGGTAGGTGGTCTTTCCGTCTTCTACCGACTCCTCTCCGGCCTTGCTCCCCCAGCTCTCTCTGTGCTCTGTCCCCCAAATATTCCTACAGGTCGCACAAGATCTGCCAGCAACCCTCTGATGGTTAAACTGCCGAAATCTCGGCTCTCTGCTCACCTTCACTCTTTCATTCCTCTTTTCTCCCGCCTGTGGAACAAACTCCCACACTCCCTTCAATCCCTCTCCTCCCTCCAGGTCTTTAAAACAGCTGTTCACCACCATCTCTTATCTTCCCCCATCCATAACCTTGATCTTTTCTACCCCCACTAATTCACCCCAGATCCACCTTGTTTGAAATTCCAACTTTTTTCCTGGAAATCCTGGCAGTGTCCATATGTTTATACCTCTCCCACCCCCCCCCTTCACATGCCTCCCCCCCTTCACATGCCTCCCCCCCTTCACATGCCTCCCCCCCAAAGCCCTCTCCCTCCCACAGATCTCTCGATGTCTCCATGTCTCTCGGTCCCTGCTCTCAAATGTTGTGTTTGTGTCCTTCCCCCTCTCTCCCCATCTTGTCTACCGCTCCCGATGTTATTTGTTTTATGTGTCTGTTTGTCTTTCTGTGTGATTAATGTTCGCTCTTTCACGAGCCTCGATCTTGTATACAAAAAAAAATAAATAAAATAATGGTAGAGTTGATCATAAACAAGAAGCTTATTGTTTTTGGGATCAAAAGGTCAATAGGTCAACATAGGCCAAAGTTCACCAACTTTGTCGAATTTCTAAGATCCTCAATTTTCATCCGATTGCCTTGAAATTTTAGGAAGACTTGTGCTACTTGAGCCCGTGGACATTCAGAATTTTCGCATACATCGAAGCCTGTATCTTTGCGTATTGACACGACGGTGAATAAACTATCATGCGATTTACTTCAGGTGTGTGCCTTATTATTATCTATGGATTGATACTTATTGTATCAATGGATTATCATGTATTCATCGGATTCATACCGCCGACCATAACACCAAGCTTCCCTACTCTACATTCACCATGCTATCCCTGGTCATCATGCGGTCCCCATATGCATCTGGAGGCATTTTTAGTGTCGCCCCCTTCATCAGTTGTTTTCCAAACAACCACGAAACGTCTTCAATAAGCAGTATCCCTTCCATATGCCAAGCTTACCCATTTTCGAGAGGATATCTCTGATGGTTTCGGAAATAATTTGGGTTAATTTCGGAGAAAATCATTGAATTTTACAGTAGGTACGTACGACAAAAGTACATTTTTTACATTTCCGCTTGTATGATGCGTGCGTAAGTAAGAGCCTTCAAAACTGACAGGGCCACAGAACCATGGGAGGGTCTGTGCCGAGCATAAATTCCTAGGCTGAATTATATGTACTGACGGAGATACCACGCCGCAAAGTCGGCACCGGAGCTAAAAACCCTCCTTTTTGACTCTACATGACCTAGTTTGACGTGGTCGTTCACGGAAACTGGCAGGATTTCAGAGTTAAACTTTTAACACAAGGTCAGGCATGTTGTATACAATAAAACAATGCATAGAAATCGTAGTCCCACGAGTTCGGAACGAAACTCATTTTTTTGGCACTATTTCAGGCCTCAGCTTGAGGCCTATATGAACAAGAGGTGGGAGCGAAGGGGAAGCCTTAGCCAGAGGTATTCCTGGGGGTGAGGTGGAGAGAGTGTAGTGCAGGGTGAGTGAGGAAGAGAGTTTTTGATAAAGATAGCAACCCCACCTCCAGGACGAGGCTCAGGTCTATCATACTGGAGGAGGGAGTAACCCGGGAGAGATACTAAGGAATCAGAGACATCATGAAGGAGGAAAGTTTCTGTTAAGCAGATCACATCTGGTTTGTCAGAAGCAACCTGTATGGAGAGATCAGTTAAGTTTGAACGAAGGCCCCGGATGTTTGAGGTCCATACCGTTAATGAAGAGGAAGGGGAGCATCGGATACAGAACAGGGGAGAGGAGGGGTAGGGTAAGATATGGAAGAGGTGGAAGAGGTAGGGAGAGCTGTTGAAGGTGTGTCAGAGATTTCAGAATAGCTCGGAGAAAGGGAAGGATGGGGCGGACAAAAGGTTTGATGGTGATTGGGTGAGGCACAATGAGGTGTTATTTGAGGAGGGGGAAGAGCGAGGCAGAAGGTTGGGGAGATGGAGGTGAGAGTTGGAAGGGGGAAGAAGCGGGGAGGACGCTTTGAGGAGGGGGAGTGAGAGGGGGGAAATTGAGAATAAATGAGGGTGGAGAGAATTGAAGGGGAGGGGCGAGGGGGGAGTTTAGGAGGGAAGGGACAAGGGGAGGGATTTGAAAGGGATGGGATATGGGGGAGATTTGGAGGCGAGGGGTGAGGGGGAGTCTCGGAGGGGAGGGGCGAGGGGGAGTCTTGGAGGGGAGGGGTGTGGGGGGAGTTTAGGAGGGAAGGGGCAAGGGGGGAGATTTGAAAGGGATGGGTGATGGGGAGGATTTGGAGGGGAAGGGCAAGGGGGAAGATTTGAAAGGGATGGATGATGGGGAAGATTTGGAGGGGAGGGGTTGTGGGGAAGATTTGGAGGGGAGGGGTTATGGGGAAGATTTGGAGGGGAGGGGTGAGATTGGATTTTAGAAAGTGTACGATTAATGGGAAACGAACATTTATTGCAAAATGAGTTTCTTGTGACCTTCGAGTCAAAAATACTGTTACAGACGTGGCTTAGATGTTATTTACCGAGCGGTTTGGTATGACCACGTCTGCACAAGTTACCCGATTATACCCGAACGTTGACTAATCGCGCTACGCTAGGTCAATGAAGGAAAAGACACACGGCTGGGATTAAAATGACACGACCCCATGGATACGGTTCTCAAGACCTCCGGAGGAGATTATATTCGTTCGGAAGGTCAGATTACAGGGACGAGAGGTACACCATAGAAAGACAAGCACTTAGACACAATCTTATATTAACCCCAACAGACGACAGATAAACGGGACAAAAGGCTGACTCACACGGGGATTGATGGCTAGGAAAGGCAGGATCGATGGCTCCAGGTGCACCTGGGCTCAAAGGTCAGAATCGACTCGGTCCGGTCCAGAGATGCGGGGAGGTATTCAGCGCTTGTACGTGGCAACTTCTCTCTCCAGGCTGGGGGCGCATCTGACGTCACATCCGGTGAGTCGCTTCGTATATCCGGCGGGGAGTGACACGCCCTTGGCTCGTTAGCTCCGCCTCGTGGAATCGGCACGTTGCTTCTCATTGGGTGCGTGCGGGGGGTTTACCAGGCTCCGCCCTTGACGAGGAGCTGACAGCCAGCCCCTTCGTGGTAACCCCGTGGAGCGCATGGTCATGGCGGCTAACCGAGCTGGTGGGAGGACGCACACTCCCCCCGCGCAGCGTCGTTGTTGTTGTAATTGTTGTTGTAGTTGTAGTTGTAGTTGTAGTTGTTGTTGTAGTTGTAGTTGTTGTTGTAGTTGTAGTTGTTGTTGTAGTTGTAGTTGTTGTTGTTGTTGTTGTTTGGGGAAGAAGATGGAAGGAGGTATGGGAAAGGTCCTAAACTCACTACTGGTGCCATATAATCACATTCTGGTGCAACGAAGAGTCATAATTAATGGAAACGAGTCCTTAACTGACATAGACTAAGAATAACTAGCAAGATGTCCGAAAGTTGTCTACGTGTGATGCGGTGGACCTGGGCACGACATTTAATGGGGGAAAAAGGGGAAGGTCGGCTCTACTGATTGTTGTTTACAGACAATGGGACTAGGGAATGGGGGATTGGGGATAGTTGGGGGGTATTGGGGAAATAGGGGAATATTTACAAGCGGATATGGAGGCCAAATTCCATATTCGCAACATTGCACCCTTCTCTACCCTCGGGGCGTCCCGACCCGATAAATTTTTACCTACTTTAGTGTGGCACGCAATGTAGTTCCCTCTACTATTAACTCTACCCTGAGTGCGACAGTTTTACAGATATTCACAAATGAGGACATATGTCCCCCTGCGACGTTGCACCCTTCTCCTCACAGAAAAACACCCACAGGATAACCGAATCCGGAAAGAATCCTCAAACTAAACATACAGCCGGTAGGGAGCATTATTTACACAAGACTACGCTGATATTTACACTACGATCCAGGACCTGTTTTTGGAGGGACACATGCAGATGTTATGCATAGAGAGAGCACGCATGCTAGCATCGATACACCAACCCACGAGTGCTCTGTGGCCTACGGCCTTTAATAATGTGCAGAGCACCCCTTCCAAGCATCAAGCACCACCCCATCACACAGTGAGCACCATCCGGTGCACCAATAAAGTGTTTACAAATCACCGGTGGTGTCGCAGCCGGCCGATGTTCTGCCGCTGGTCTTGCCTTCATGTGGTGCACTTGGCCTTCTTACTTCTTTTAAACAAAATAAAGAAAGGCGCCAACCGCGTCCATTTCTTTATTGTGGCCGTCAGGGGGCCAACTATAAGTGGTTCACCTGTATGGCATAGGTGCCACGTTGACCCATAGGTCCATCCACGGGTGGTGCTTGGCCGCAAAAAGAGCTGCGGTCCATTGTGGGTGGCCACAAACATTGCGGTCCATATGGTGTATCGATCCAAGCAGCAAGCAGCGAAAGTGCAGGCCCACAACTGCGTAGCCAGCACCGCTCTCTCCTCTCTCTCTACCCCAAAGCCAGATCCTCGGAGGTGGGAGACAAAAGAAGCAGACAAGTGAGTAAGGTGGTAAGGGCGCAAAAGTGCACGCAATGCAAGGTAATGCACACTGGGGGCACATGGGAACCAGGTGAGACAGGTACGTTCCTACCGTACGCTCCCCCCCCCCCACCAGGTAACCTACATGGCCCCTCCCTTACCCCTTACTGTATCCACAAAACACAACACTACCCATAAACATCTACTTTACAAATCAACAAACATCCCTACTGTCTTCCCCGTTCCTCCCATATACCAAATTCGTCTTCTCTCCCTCCTAACCAATCAAATTTGCCATTTTCAACTCAACATCATAATTTGCCATCTCCAACTCAACATCATAATTTGCCATCACCAATTCATCATCAGTCCCTCCTAAGGAGGGAGAGATGGAATCACCCCAATGTCTCATCCACGTCGTGATGCGTCTCACAAATCCACACAGCAATTCTCATTTCTGCAACACAAACAAAGAAAACACAGGTGTGGAGTCATCATCATCACCACAGGCAAGTGGCTGCGTATGGTGCGACAGGTTCATCAATCCTAACTATTTCCTAAATGACTTTAACAACTTTACACTACCCGGGGTCTTTCTCCGGCCAAACCATTGGCCCTCTTACACTATGGGTTGTAAAAACCAATTCCCATTGGCCAAACTGTGGTGCTTTTCAATTTGGGGTCTCACTCCCCCGATTCATCTCCCGGTGCCCTCGCACAATTTCTGGGCTGTGGCGTGTACCTCTCCCAGTTGGTCTACCCACCTGCACACCTCCACCACTGCAGTTGCCTCCGAGCTTACCTGCTCCTTACCCTAACCTAACTACCTGGGGAAGGCCCTCTGGCACTCTCCCCACTCGGTGCCCTCTCTGGCACGGGGCTGCCCGATCCACACCCGGGATCCTCAGGCACCCACTCACAACTACCGGCTCCCAGAGCCCACCTGCGGCCTCACCTGGCCGACATCCTCACAGTGGTGGAGTGCCCAAACAACTACACACACTAACAGGCTACACGCCCAGCCATTTCCACAACACTAATGCACCCATCCACAACACCATTCTGCAACCGCACCACAAATGCCAATATCCAACCACAATTTACCTGTACCCTCTACCTAACACTTACACTACCCGCCCCGGGTACTCGTGAAAGGGGTCCACTCTTCCCCCATCCACACCTTCGCACCATGCACACCACTCCGTACCACTTACTCCAACTCTCTCCACACACCTGTACTTGCACACCTGTGCTCTCACACCGGGTGCCACCTGCACCCTTCTCTCCCCAAGCGCATTCGCGCTGATCCACAACACTCACTACTCATACACTGCTCCACACACCTGTCCAGTTGCACACCTGTGCAATCACACCTGTTCAATTCTCACACACACGGCATCATCTCAGCTAACTACTCCCTTCTGAAACTTGCGCTTCCCAGTCGTCCCTTTAAACTATTGCGCTCCCACGTCATTATCATCCACACTAATCTACCTGCGTCCCCACTACAGGTATCAGTCACTAACTAAACTTAACGTTACCTAATGTCATCTTCTAGGGCCCTATCAATATAACCTAACCCACCCGGGCTAGTTTTCACTGCCATACACCCCTTAAGCTATTGCTCCTTTGCCCCCCCACATGGGAAGGGTGGCAGGGATGCCATCCCACCACATCGGGGGTCTCTCACTACCAATTTTGCACATCAAATTTCAACAAATCAAAAATTTGCCAATCACTACCCATCATCTGCCAATCACTACTGCCAATCCTTTGCCAATCATCAAATTTTGTTTTTTTTCCTAATTTTGGGTCCAAAACACTAACCTCATCACCCAGTCTACTCACTAATACCTCTCGGTGCGCCAATTCCTGTCCAAAGCCAGGCTTCGTAAAGCCAAGCCATGAATGCGGGTTGTTCTGTGCCAGCGGCTGGATGCGTCCGGCACTCGGTGCAGGGACGGGGGCTTACCCGGGCCGAGATCCCACGCACCATCTCGGCGTGGTGCCATCCAATGTCCCGATCTCGACCTGCCGGCACGTCTCAACAAAACGTGGTCGCCATAACGACCCTTCCTATCGGGCTGCCCGCTCCGCCTAGTGGAGCACGGACGCGGCCGTTCAAAGCGAGGCCCAGCACGCACCGAGGGCCTGATTCGGCTATAAGGTCTCACTATCTGCCATGATCTTTCTTGGGAAAACCACATTTCCAAGCTGGCCTCCAAAGCCAGTCGCCGACTGGGCATCCTCCGTCGTGCGAAGTCCTTCCTCGGCACACCTGAGCTCCTCACCACATACAAGGCTTTCATCCGCAGCTCAATGGAATACTGTTCTCCCCTATGGGCCGGTGCTCCTGCCTCACACCTAGCTCGGCTTCACGCTGTTGAAACCAAAGCTTTCAGAATTATTGGAATCTCCCGCGATGAAGCTATCTCTGAGGGCCTTTCACTCACTCACCGCAGGCAGGTAGGTGGTCTTTCTGTCTTCTACCGACTCCTCTCCGGCCTTGCACCCCCAGCTCTCTGTGTGCTCTGTCCCCCAAATATTCCTACAGGTCGCACAAGATCTGCCAGCAACCCTCTGATGGTTAAACTGCCGAAATCTCGGCTCTCCGCTCACCTTCACTCTTTCATTCCTCTTTTCTCCCGCCTCTGGAACAAACTCCCTCACTCCCTTCAATCCCACTACTCCCTCCAGGTCTTTAAAACAGCTGTTCACCACCATCTCTTATCTTCCCCTATCCAAAACCTTGATCTTTTCTACTCCCGCTAATTCACCCCAGATCCACCTTGTTTGAAATTCCAACTTCTTTCCTGGAAGTCCTGGCAGTGTCCATATGTTTTATACCTCTCCCACTGCCCCCTTCCCACGCCCCCCCCCCCAAAGCCCTCGCCCTCTCTCAGATCTCTCGATGTCTCCATGTCTCTCGGTCCCTGCTCTCAAATGTTGTGTTTGTGTCCTTCCCCCTCTCTCCCCATCTTGTCTACCGCTCCCTATGTTATATGTTTTATGTGTCGGTTTGTCTTTCTGTGTGTTCATGTGATTAATGTTCGCTCTTTCACGAGCCTCGATATTGTATACAAAAAAAATAAAAAAAAAATAAGTCGTTCTAAACTCTACCCCGTCTAACGTCGATGCTTCACCTGGACGCTTACACCCCGCAGCCCGTTCCTTGCTCACACATCCAGCCGTGCCCATGCTCCTCGTACCTTTCCTTACACACCCAGGTACACCCATTCCACTCACAGCCTTGGTCACACACCTGACCACCGAGCACCTTGGCACACATTCGTTGCTCGCACACCTCACCAATACACCGCTTCGCGCCCCCTCCTCTGTCACCTCCTCTGTGACAATCACAGGTGTGCTCTCATTCGCACACCCAACCACGTGCCTCACCACCAACTCCAGCGTGCATTCCCACTCACGCTCTACCATTCCAGGTGTGCATCCTTCCATCCCAGGTGTACATCCTCGCTCACCTGTCACAACCAACTCACTCTCCTTGTCACTCTCACTATTCTCACCTCCATTCTTGACAGCGCACTCACCCTTACTCCCGACAGCGCACTCTTTCCCCATGCACCTGTCCGTCACACACCTTTCTCGCGCACACTCTTGCGTTACACCCTCTGTAACACTCCCCACAGGTGTGCATTCTTCCTTGCCTTTGACAGCGCACTCTTTCCTCAGGCACCTGTCCGTTACACACCTTTCTCGCGCACACTCTCCCGTCACACCCTCTGTAACACTCACCACACCGCGCTTCCATGTGCTCCCTCGCACACGCGCTACGACCGACTCACTCTCGCCAGCACCCTCACTCCTTGGCACGCACTTTTTCCTCACACACCCCAGAGTCGGACTTTCTCGCACACCTCCTCTTTCGCACACTTCACCAATGGCCTCTCACGAACACCCGGGTCCATCTCGACCCCCAAGCTTCTTAAATCCCCTGGCGCATCATACGCACGACCATATTGGTCACCACTTACACCAGGTCCTCTTCCTCTTCGCTTCTCCTCCATCACCTGCGAATCCCTCATCCGGTTAATGAGCACATCATCACGATCCAAACACAGACTTTGGACCAATTCTTTTACTTCCTCCTTTATCTCCTTCTTATCCCCTCTCCGTCGCTTCTTAATTTCGCTCACCCCTTCTTCCACTTCCTCTAATTTCTGCTTCACCTCCTTTATTCCCCGGTACGTCTCCTCAAGCTCATCCTCTAAGGCTACCTTGACCGTTTCCAGGTGCGTCCTCACCTGCCGGTCCTTCGTCTCCATTACCTCTATCACCTCGTCCAACCTCGTTGTCAGTCCCTCACGTACCATCTGACATTCCCTCTTTGTCGCTATCAAGTCGTTTTTTATGTCGTTTTGTGTCGCTTTTAAACCTCCTAATACCGCAGTGTTCCTTTGAACCTGCTCCACTAACTCCGTTTGTCCCACCGTCAGCTGCTCCACCTCCTGCGTCAGGTCCTCTATGCCCCCTTGTAACTTTACAGTCCCCTTTCTCACCTCCTTCTCCATGTGCTCCTTACAGTGCCTCACCTCCTCGCGCACTCCTCCGACCTCCTCACTCACTCCTCTTCTGATCTCCTCTCCCATCGCTTGCATCTCCTGCCCAGATGCCATCCTCATCTGCTCCATTTCCTCCCTGTGAGCATCCAGTTTGGTTTCTACCCCCATTCTGACCCCCTCTATCTGCTGCCCCATTTGTTTAACTTCCCTTTCCGCTTGGTCCCTCATGTCCCTCAATTTGCCTTCCATCCTGTTTTCTAACCCCTCTAACCCCTTTTGCATCCCTTCCATTTGATTCTCTTGAGCGGCCATTCTGTTTTCTACCCCCATTAACCCATTTCTCACCTCTTTTATCCCGTTGTCTAACCCCTCAAAATTATTGTCTAACTTCCCAAATTTCTTGTCTAACTCCTCAAAATTATTGTCTAACTTCCCAAATTTCTTGTCTAACCCCTCACCGGTACCCCTCGCTTCGTCCCTCATTACCCCCAATTGGTTTCCCATTACCCCCAATTGCTCACTCCGAGCCCTCGCTTCGTCCCTCATTACCCCCATTTGGCCCTCCAATCGCTCACCCAATCGCTCACTATCGCCCCTCATTTGCTCACTATTAGCCCTCATATCGTCCTTCTGCAGGTTGAGGGACGCCTGCATTTGCGCCATAAATTGCTCCATGAGGGCCTGCATTTGGGCCATCCCTCCCACTTGTGCAGCGGGTGCGGCCGCCGTAGCTATGTGCGAGGCGCCATTTCGCGCGCCCGTTACCTCGTGCGTGACGACGTTATTTTGCGAATCTGCTACCCTCACTGCTTCGCTCTCCTCTTGTCCCTCAATTTGGTCCTGGACCGACCCTGCCTCACTCTCCCCTACCGGACCCCAGCTGTCTTGGTCTGCCATAGCGCGACTTTCAAAATTCGGGTTTTTATTTCCGTATAACAAAATCAAATTTCGCCGTTATACTTTCGCGCGGGAAACGCGCTCCGAATCGATTCTAATTGTTACAAATTTGGGCCTAATAAATTTAGTCCCGGGTTCGAATTCCACTCCTCGACACCAATTGTTACAGACGTGGCTTAGATGTTATTTACCGAGCGGTTTGGTATGACCACGTCTGCACAAGTTACCCGATTATACCCGAACGTTGACTAATCGCGCTACGCTAGGTCAATGAAGGAAAAGACACACGGCTGGGATTAAAATGACACGACCCCATGGATACGGTTCTCAAGACCTCCGGAGGAGATTATATTCGTTCGGAAGGTCAGATTACAGGGACGAGAGGTACACCATAGAAAGACAAGCACTTAGACACAATCTTATATTAACCCCAACAGACGACAGATAAACGGGACAAAAGGCTGACTCACACGGGGATTGATGGCTAGGAAAGGCAGGATCGATGGCTCCAGGTGCACCTGGGCTCAAAGGTCAGAATCGACTCGGTCCGGTCCAGAGATGCGGGGAGGTATTCAGCGCTCGTACGTGGCAACTTCTCTCTCCAGGCTGGGGGCGCATCTGACGTCACATCCGGTGAGTCGCTTCGTATATCCGGCGGGGAGTGACACGCCCTTGGCTCGTTAGCTCCGCCTCGTGGAATCGGCACGTTGCTTCTCATTGGGTGCGTGCGGGGGGTTTACCAGGCTCCGCCCTTGACGAGGAGCTGACAGCCAGCCCCTTCGTGGTAACCCCGTGGAGCGCATGGTCATGGCGGCTAACCGAGCTGGTGGGAGGACGCACACTCCCCCCGCGCAGCGTCGTTGTTGTTGTAATTGTTGTTGTAGTTGTAGTTGTAGTTGTTGTTGTAGTTGTAGTAGTTGTTGTTGTAGTTGTAGTTGTTGTTGTAGTTGTAGTTGTTGTTGTTGTTGTTGTTTGGGGAAGAAGATGGAAGGAGGTATGGGAAAGGTCCTAAACTCACTACTGGTGCCATATAATCACATTCTGGTGCAACGAAGAGTCATAATTAATGGAAACGAGTCCTTAACTGACATAGACTAAGAATAACTAGCAAGATGTCCGAAAGTTGTCTACGTGTGATGCGGTGGACCTGGGCACGACATTTAATGGGGGAAAAAGGGGAAGGTCGGCTCTACTGATTGTTGTTTACAGACAATGGGACTAGGGAATGGGGGATTGGGGATAGTTGGGGGGTATTGGGGAAATAGGGGAATATTTACAAGCGGATATGGAGGCCAAATTCCATATTCGCAACAATACGTTTAAGGACGCTGGAGGGAGGATGGAGTATAGGAGAGTTTAGGGAATGTAGAAAAGAGGCACTGTGAGAGATGGAATTTTTTTGGGGGATGAATAGATTTGGTGAGCAAGTCGTAAGCAACCTTTTAAAGAAGAAGAATAAAAAGGTGTTATAATATACGATGGAATACAGAACTTGAGGGGAAAGTGTAAACATTTTAAAGTTTAACAGTGAAAACTATCTGGGGAAATGGGGGAGAAACACGTGGTCGAAGAATGAACGAATAAGAACGAATAAACGAATGAGAACAACGAATAGAACAGAGAAGGAAATGTTTTTTTTTTTGTTTTTTTGTTTTTTTGAGTTGAGATTTTAAACAAGGAAGTAGCTTATGGGGTGAAAAGGCTGGGAAAATCAGAGAACGAAAGTTATTGGAGCATAAACGATGGACCGCTGAGAGAAAACAATGCCTCAAGGTTGGACACTGTACAAGGCCTCAAAAGACACGACACGAATTAACACGATTTTCTATACAGGTATGAAAGATTTGCACCGAAAATCTTCCTCGGGACACACTATACGTACACACACCATAAAATAAATACAGTTATAACGAAAATACAAATGGGAACAATTTCTTAACTTCAATTTCAATGAAGAGCGTGGACAGCTGCGAATAAACGAAACCTCGCCGGCAAGACCGGAAGCGGAGTGTCAATTTGCTTATATGCCCTTCATTTAAGGTAAGCATAAGTATTGGAACAGATTAACTTAAAGTAAATTAAAGTGGTATAATAGTTAGTATTTGGTTGCATATTCCTTGCATGCAAAAACTGCATCGAGCCTGTGATCCATTGACATAACCAAACTCTTGGTATCTTCCTTTGAGATGTTTTGCTAAGCCTTATTACTGCAGCCATTTTCAGTTGTTGTTTGTTTTGGGGGTTTCTCACTTTAGTCTCCTCTTCAGCAGATGAAATGCATGCTCCATTGGATTTACAGTCGTGTGAAAAAAAATACACCCCATGTAAAGTTTTGACTTTTTCAACATATTTCAACATACAGCTATTTGATCTTCATTGCAACAATATTGATAGATAAAGGTGATATAATATAACAAATATCATGAAACATTTACCTTTTGTAGTCCATTGTATAATTTAAATCAACATAAATGCAAATTTCGCATGTGGAAAAAGTAAGTACACCCTTGCCTCTAATAGGTGGTATTGCCCCCTTTGGCAGAAACAACCTCAAGTAGGCATTTCTTATGACTGTCTACCAGTCTATGACATCGACTGGGAGAAATTTTTGCCCACTCCTCCATGCAGAATTCTTTCAGCTGTGCGATGTTTGAGGGGATTCGTGCATGCACAGCTCGTTTCGAATCCCCCCACAACATCTCGACGGGATTTAGATCCGGGCTTTGACTTGGCCATTCCAGAACCCTCCATTTCTTTCTTTTCAGCCATTCCTTGGTGGATTTACGGGTATGTTTATGGTCATTGTCATGTTGCAAGGTCCACCTTCGGTTGAGCTTCAACTTCTCCGACAGATGGCCTCACATTATCCTCAATCACCCTCTGGTACAATGAAGAATTCATAGTGGATTCTATGATGGTGAGCTGCCCAGGCCCTGATGCAGCAAAGCTGCCCCAAGCATAATATTTCCACCACAATGCTTTACAGTTGATATCAGGTTCTTGTGGTCAAATGCTGTCTTTGGTTTTCGCCAAACGTGTCTTCTGGTACTGTGGCCAAACAGCTCTACCTTTGACTCATCTGTCCAGAGCACATTGTTCCAGAAGTGCTGGTCTTTGCCTAGGTGTTCATTGGCAAACTTTAGTCTTGCCCTAATGTTCTTTCTGGACAGCAAAGGTTTCCTCCTGGCACACCTGCCATGTAGATCAAATTTGTTCAGCCTCTTTCTAATGGTCGACTCATGCACTTTGACATCAACAGTGGCAAGAGTTACCTGTAGGTCCCGTGATGACATTCTGGGGTTCTTATAGACTTCTTTCAGCATCTTGCGGGCTGCTCTCGGGCTGAACTTGCTGGGGCGGCCTGGCCTGAACAAGTTGGCAGTTGTTTGGAATCTTCTCCACTTGTAGATGATCTTCCGGACAGTCGAATGATTGATTTCAAATTGTTTGGAGATCTTTTTAAATCCCTTCCCAGACTCGTAGGCATCTATAACCTTCTTTCTGAAGGCCTCAGAGAGCTCTTTTGATCTAGGCATGGTCAGGCCGCACATTTCAACAACAAAGAGCAAACCAAACTAAATGTCTGAGTTTTAAACGAGACAGGTTCCTCCAAGATCCTCTCTAACGATGTACTAATCATTTGCACCTGAGCTGGTGCACCTGATTCTAATTTTAGGTATTTGAAGTAGTGATAAATGTCGGGGTGTACTTACTTTTTCCACATGCAAAATTTGCATTTATGTTTATTTAAATTATACAATGGACGACAAAATGTAAATGTTTCATGATATTTCTTATATTATATCACCTTTATCTATCAATATTGTTGAAATGAAGATCAAATAGCTGTATGTTGAAATATGTTGAAACAGTCAAAACTTTACATTGGGTGTACTTACTTTTTCACATGACTGTACATCAAGAGATTGACTTGGCCATTCAAAAATGGTGAAGCGCCACCCAAAAGCAAAGGTAGTATGCTTTGGATCATATGTAGTTCCTTCCTTTCTCCACACTTTTGCCTTTTCACCACTTTGGTAAAGGTTTATCTTGGCCTCATCTGTCAATAAAACGTTGTTCCAGAACCCACTGTCTCTCTCACCTCTCTACTTCTTTGCAAATTCTAATCTGGCTTTCTATTTTTGGTGCTGATGAGAGGTTTGCATCTTGCAGTGTAGCCTTTGTAATTCTGATGTCGAAGACTTCTGAGAACGCTTGATTGTGATGCTTTCACCCCTGCACTCTGGAGGTTGATGGCGACGTCACTGACAGTTGTTTTAGGGAATTTGTTCACAGCTCTGATGATTTTTCTGTCATCAACTGCAGTTATTTTCCTTGGCCAACCTATCCGTCATCTTCTGCGAAGTACACAAGTAGTTTCTTTCTTTTTCAAGATATTCCAAATTGTATTTGCTATGCCCAATTTTTGTGCTGCGGTTCTAATTGAATTATCCTGTTCTCTCATCATCCAAATTTCTTGCTTTTCTTTCATGGACTGTTATCTGGTCTTCATGTTGGTTTATGCCTATTGAGTCCAACGGCAGACCCCCAAGGCAAAAGCAAAGGCTAAAATCAAAACTAGACATTAACAGATCTTTTATGTGTGAACAATCAATGCAACAAGAAACACCTGAGCAACAAGAAAATCTGTTAGTTATTTCTTCCAATACTTATGCTTCCCTAAAATGGGGGGACTGAACATAAAAAGTGTTATTGTTCTGCAGTGATAAAATCGCTGTATGTTGAAATATGTTGCAAAAGTCAAAACTTTACAGGGGTGGACTTACTTTTGCACGTGACTGTATATATATATATATATATATATATATATATATATATATATATATATATATATATATATATATATATATATATACAGATATATATATTGTTACGGACCGCGGATAAGGATGTTGGTTTGCCGAGCGGATGGCACCACGGCCGAACAGTTACCCCGACTAACCCGATTCCCGAACGTTGGCCGGATCGCGCCACAGATATTCAATGGGGAAAAGACTAAGGCGGCACAGATGTGAAGAAGAAGAAGAAGACAAAAAGGTTGGAAATACTACTAAATTTATTCTTACTATTTACATGCTCAAAGTAACCAATGAGAAGGAAAGATAATAAAATAATATACAGAAGAATTCAGAGACACAGTGCAACGGTAGCTTATACAAACTAATTAATACCCAGGGACAAGACACACAGAACAAACTCACGTACACAAAAGGATGGAAAGGCAGGAGGTGGATGGCTGGAGGGAGAGGAAGGTCCAACGGGTACGGCAGCACGATCGGCGCGTTTAGCAGCCGCCGTTCCTTCGCGGCCCTGCTCAAAACTGCCATCCAGGCCCCAAGCTGCTGTTGTTGCTGCTGTGGCTGCTGCGTGGACGTCGCGTGCTCTTTTCAGGACTCGTCTTGTCAAAGCTCATCTGCTTCTGTAAAAGCTCATCTGGTCCAACCACTCAACTCAACAACAACGTCCTTGCTTCTTGCGCGTGCGCTTTTATAGCGCCTCAGGCGATCAAGCCGCCGGCCTTCAGGACACGCCCATCGGTCAGCTTGCCTCGGCCCTGATTGGTCGGCACGGCCCTCTGGCTCCGCCCTTCATGACGATGGGCGGGCACGCCCTTCTTCCCCGAGCTGAGCACATGCTTAATGGCGGCTTTGGGGCGAAATCAGCAACCCACCGCTGTAACAAACCTGGCAAACTGCCCAGTGCGGTTGGCAATGGAGACTTGGAGGGGATGTAGCTGGAAATGGAGATTTTGGGAATGGGAATGAAAGGGAATCTATCTTGTTTCACTTGGTGCAATGGAGTGTCATCTTAATGGAAGACAAGGCCTTACCCTAATACACATAATAAAGATATAACTATCAACAAGGGGGAAATCTATGATTGGCTGACGTGATTGTTTATGACCTAATTATGGGACGCCCTTTGACCTTTATACATAACTGGAGTAAGGAGGGTCCAGAATAAAGCACTAATAATAAAAAAACACAATTAAAAAAACACAATCCTCATATCCACAACACTGCACCCTCCTCCTCTTAGGCACGTCCCGGGCCTATAACTTTAACTTAGTGTGACACGTAGGTGTAGTTCCCTCTGCTTTTAAACCTGACCCTGAGTGCGACAGTTTTAAAACATAAATAAATATGTCCCGCTGCTCCATTGCACCCTGCCTAACAGATTCACGCCCACAGCTAACCGAATTGCGGAATGGTCTTCAAACTATACATTTACGGTGGGGGCGCATTATTTACAATGACTCTACTTTTATTTACAAAATGCAACCCAGGACCTGTGATTGTTCTTTTGGGGGGGAGAGACAGTCTGCTGTGCATCAATGCACCATGAAAGCACCCAAAACGCACCAACACACCCTCAAGCACCAATCGGTGCACAGTCATCACTGTTCTCAATAAAAATAAACCAACAACCCCTAACCCTGCAGGTGGTCTCTTGCTCTTTGACTCCCTCTGCTGGCTATTTGCTTTCTTCCAGATGATGTCATTTTCTTTCATTTTTTCCTACTGGCGGCCTATTTGAACATAAAATGAAATGCACCCAACGTGTCCATTTTTATTTATTTATGGCCCACAGGGGCCAACTAGTGTGGTTCACCTGTGGGGCATCAGTGCCCTGTGGCCAAGGTCCGCCAGCAAGATCTCGGGCCTTCATGGCCGGTTCCAGCAGAGGGGCCATGCCCCAACCCATGGGGTCCATAAGTGGTGCTCGGCCACAGACATGTGGTCCATAATGTGGTGCATCGATGCAGACAGCTGGTTCTGGGAGTTCCGGGCGCACAATGGCGGACTCACGCACGCTCCCCTCGGCGCCCAGTGGCGCACAGGTCCTCATGTGGGAGACAAAGTGGGGAAAAGACAGATGAGCGAGGGGTAAGGTCTCAAGGGTACACATCAAACAAGGCAATGCAAGGCGAAGTGCGTACGGAGAGCGAAGTGAGAAAAGCTCGTCCCTACCGTACGTCACTCCCCCTTGTCACCTTACACTACCCTTGCCCTTACCCCATATGTACAACAATCTACACATTTACAAATCCGTCGCTACCATCACATCTTCCCCCTATACCAAATTCGTCTTCACTCCCTCTACTTCAAAATTTGCCATCATCCAATTCATCATCAATCCTCATAAGGAGGAAGAGATGGAACATCAAGCACAATGTCACACCCACGTCATGATGCGTCTCACAATCCAAACATCTGCATCAAAAATAATAAAACAACCTGGCATGGTGTGGAGGTACGTCATCCCAGGTGAGTGGATGTAGATGGTGCGAGGAGATTTTCATCCTAACTACTTTCTAAATGATATTAACACACTTTACACTACCCGGGGTCTTTCCCTTCCAATCCATTGGCCAACTTACACTATGGGTTCTAAAAACCAATTCCCATTGACCAAACTGTGGTGCTTCTCAATTTGGGGTCTCACTCCCCCGATTCATCTCCTTGTGCCCTTGCACAATTTCAGGACTGGGGCATGTAGCTCTCCCAGCAGGTCTACCCACCTGCACACCTCCACCACTGTAGTTGCCACCCGAGCTTACCTAGCTCCTCACCCTAACCTATCTCATTGGGGAAGGCCCCTCCTGGCTCTGTCACCCCTTGGTGCCCTCTGGCACTGGGCTACCCGGGTCCGTCCTCCGGATCCTCGGGCCCCATCCACAACAACTCTATCGGCTCCCAGAGCCCACCTGCGGCCTCACCTGGCCGACATCCTCACAGTGGTGGAGTGCCCAAACCAACTACACACACTAACAGGCTACACGCCCAGCCATTTCCACAACACTAATGCACCCATCCAAATACCATTCTTTCACCCGCACCACAGATGCCAATATCCAACCACAATTTACCTATACCCTCTACCTAAAACTTATACTACCCTCCCCGGGTATTCGTGATGGGGGTCCATCCTTCCCCCATTCACACCTTCGCACCATCCACTCCACTCCATAGTTTCCACCATACTCACTCCACGACCATCCATTCCAATACTCCATATACTCCAGACCAATTATTCCACACAACCATTCTTCATTCACCTGTCGTTGCACACCTGTGCAATCACACCTTGTGCCACCTGCACCCTCCTTCCTTCCTGGACCATTTGGTCAGCACAACACTCATCACCATCACTCACTCAAACACTGCTCCATACACCTGTTCAGTTGCACACCTGTGCAATCACACCTGTTCACCATACACACACGGCATCATCTAATCTACCTGTTGCCTTGCTAACTTAGTGCTCCCCGTCTTCCCTTTAAACTAAGCACATACCACGTCATTATCATCCACACTAATCTACCTGCGTCCCCACTACAGGTATCATTGTCACTACCTAACCTTAACGTTACCTAAGGTCATCTTCTCTAGATCCCTATCATTATATCCTAACCCTCCCGGGCTAGTTTTCACTGCCATAAACCCCATAAATCTAGTGCTCCTTTGCCCCCGTTCTGTGAGAGATGGCAGAGTTGCCATCCCATCACATCGGGTATCTCTCACTACCAATTTTGCATATCAAATTTCAGCCAATCAAAAATTTGCCAATCATCTGCCAATCATCACTGCCAATCCTCAAATTTAGTTTTTTCTAATTTCGGGTCCAAAACACTATCCTCATCACCCGTCTACTCACTAGATCCTCTCGGTGCGCCAATTCGTTTCCAAAGCTCGGCTTCGTAAAGCCGAGCAATGAATGCGGGTTGCTTGGTGCCGGCGGCTGGATACGTCCGGCATTCGGTGCAGGGAAGGACGCTTACCCGGGCCGAGATCCCACGCACCATCTCGGCACAGAGCCGTCCAATGGCCCGATCTCGACCTGCCGGAACGCCTCAACAAAAAGGGGTCGCCGTGACGACCCTTCCTATCAGGCTGCCCGCTCCGCCTAGTGGAGCACGGACGCGGCCGTTCTGAGCGAGGCCCAGCGCGGATCGCGTACGGCGGTTCTTTCGAAACCGCCGTGGTTCGGATCCCCGCTGGTCCTCGCGGCACGCGAAACCCGGCACGCACCGAGGGCCCGATTCGGCTATAAGTCGCTCTAACCGCTAACCCGGTTACCGTCGATGCTTCACCTGCATGCTCACACGCATACGCTACCCCTTTCACTCTCACCGAGCTCGGTGCTCCAACGCCGCCCGTACACCCCGCGTACTTCGTTATTGCACTCGTTCTTTCGCTCACAGACTTGGTTACACACCTGACCACCGCACACCTTTGCACACACTCGTCGTTCGCGCACCTCACCAACACACCTCTTCGCGCCCCCTCCTCGGTCACCTCCTCTGTGACAACCACAGGTGTGCTCTCACTTGCACACCCAACCACGTGCCTCACTACCAACTCCAGCGTGCATTCCCATACACGTTCTACCATTCCAGGTGTGCATCCCTCCATTCCAGGTGTACATCCTCTCTCACCTGCCACAACCAACTTACGCTCCGTGTCACTCTTACTACTTTTACCACCACACTCGGTCGCGCACTCACCCTTACTTTTGACAGCGCACTCTTTCCTCATGCACCCGTCCGTTACACACCTTTCTCGCGCCCCCTCTTGCGCACACTCTCCCGTTACATCCTCTGTAACACTCACCACAGGCGTGCATTCTCCCTTACTCTTGACAGCGCACTCTTTCCCCATGCACCCGTCCGTTACACACCTTTCTCGCGCATCCTCTTGCGCACACTCTCCCTTTACACCCTCTGTAACACTCACCACAGGTGTACACTCTCTCGTTACATCCTCTGTAACACTCCTCACTACGCGCTTCCATGTGCTCCCTCGCACACGCGCTATGACCGACTCACTCTCGACAGCACACTCACTCCTCGGCGCGCACTTTTTCCTCACACACCCCATGGTCGGACATTCTCGCACACCTCTTCCTTCGCACACCGTACCTGTCGCACACTTCACCAACGGCCTCTCACGAACACCCGGATCCAAATCAACCCCCAAGCCGACTGAAGCTCACCTCACATCATATACATTTCCTCGTATATCGCCACTCACCTTGGCACCTCGTCTCCGCACCTCCTTCGCCACCTGCAAACTCTTTATTTGGTTAGCGAGCACATCATCACGATTTGAGCACCGACCTTGCACATATTCCATCACCTCCTCCTGTATTTCTCTCTTAGTTTCCGTCCATCTCTTCTTAATTTCACTCACCCCCTCTTCCACCTCCTTTAACTTTTGCTTCACCTCTTTTATTTCCCGGTGCGTCTCCTCTATCTCGTCCTCTAAGGCTACCTTGACCGTTTCTATGTGCGTCCTCACCTCCCGGTCCTTCGTCTCCATTACTTCTGTCACCTCGTCCAACCTCGTTGTCAGTCCCTCACGTACCATCTGACATTGCCTCTTCGTCGCTATCAACTCGTCTCTGATGTCTTTTTGTGTCGCTTTTAACCCCCCCGAGTACCGCTGTGTTCTTTTGTACCTGCTCCACTAACTCCGTCTGTCCCACCGTCAGCTGTTCCACCTCCTGCGTCAGGTCCTCTATGCCCCCTTGTAACCTAGCCGTATTATTCCTCACCTCTTTCTCCATACGCTTTTCACCTCGCTTTACCTCCTCGCGTACCCCCGAGACCTCCTCGCTTACACCTCGTCGTATCTCCTCCTTCATCTCCTCCATCTCTTTTGTTGATGCCGCCCTCATCTGTCCTAATTCATCCCTTTGGGCATCCAATTTGGTTTCTACCCCGATTTTCACCTCCTCTATCTGCTCTCCCATTTGTTTAATTTCTCGGGCGGATTGCTCCCCTAATTCCCGCAATTTGTCTTCCATCCTATCTTCAAGCCCCCTTAACCCATTTTTCACCCCTTCTATCCCATTGTCTAACCCCTCAAATTTCTTGTCTAACCCCCAAAATTTAGGTTCTAGCCCCCCGATTTGATTTCCTAGTCGCTCCCCCATTCTGTTTTCCAAACCTTCAATTTGGTTTCCCACACTCATCTGCACAGCTGCTTGCAGCTGCGCAATGAGGGCCTGCATGTCAATTCCTCCCACTTGTGCAGCGGGCGCGGCCGCCGTAGCCATGTGCGAGGCGCCATTTTGCGCGCCCGCAACCTCGTACGTGAGGGCGCCATCTTGCGTGCCTGAAACCTCCTCAACCACCTCATTGCTCTCCTCTATTTCCTCCCTCTGATCCTGGGTTACTCCTAACCCCTCTTCTAGTTCCCCCACCGGCATCCGATCGCCTTCACTAGCCATGGCGCGATTTCAAAATTCGGGTTTTTCTTTAAAACAAATTTCAGCAGCTTGTAATTTTGAGCGCGTTAAGCGCACTTCGGGTCCGACCCCGCTCCCGACACCAATTGTTACTGCCAATAGTACAATTGGTGTCCCCAAAATTTGGGCTAAATAAATTTAGTCCCAGGTTCGAATCCCAACTCCTGACTACCAATTGTTACGGACCGCGGATAAGGATGTTGGTTTGCCGAGCGGATGGCACCGCGGCCGAACAGTTACCCCGACTAACCCGATTCCCGAACGTTGGCCGGATCGCGCCACAGATATTCAATGGGGAAAAGACTAAGGCGGCACAGATGTGAAGAAGAAGAAGAAGACAAAAAGGTTGGAAATACTACTAAATTTATTCTTACTATTTACACGCTCAAAGTAACCAAGGAGAAGGAAAGATAATAAAATAATATACAGAAGAATTCAGAGACACAGTGCAACGCTAGCTTATACAAACTTAATTAATACCCAGGGACAAGACACACAGAACAAACTCACGTACACAAAAGGATGGAAAGGCAGGAGGTGGATGGCTGGAGGGAGAGGAAGGTCCAACGGGTACGGCAGCACGCTCGGCGCGTTTAGCAGCCGCCGTTCCTTCGCGGCCCTGCTCAAAACTGCCGTCCAGGCCCCAAGCTGCTGTTGTTGCTGCTGTGGCTGCTGCGTGGACGTCGCGTGCTCTTTTCAGGACTCGTCTCTCTCGTCTTGTCAAAGCTCATCTGCTTCTGTAAAAGCTCATCTGGTCCAACCACTCAACTCAACAACAACGTCCTTGCTTCTTGCGCACGCGCTTTTATAGCGCCTCAGGCGATCAAGCCGCCGGCCTTCAGGACACGCCCATCGGTCAGCTCGCCTTGGCCCTGATTGGTCGGCACGGCCCTCTGGCTCCGCCCTTCATGACGATGGGCGGGCACGCCCTTCTTCCCCGAGCTGAGCACATGCTTATTGGCGGCTTTGGGGCGAAATCAGCAACCCACCGCTGTAACAAACCTGGCAAACTGCCCAGTGCGGTTGGCAATGGAGACTTGGAGGGGATGTAGCTGGAAATGGAGATTTTGGGAATGGGAATGAAAGGGAATCTATCTTGTTTCACTTGGTGCAATGGAGTGTCATCTTAATGGAAGACAAGGCCTTACCCTAATACGCATAATAAAGATATAACTATCAACAAGGGGGAAATCTATGATTGGCTGACGTGATTGTTTATGACCTAATTATGGGACGCCCTTTGACCTTTATACATAACTGGTGTAAGGAGGGTCCAGAATAAAGCACTAATAATAAAAAAACACAATAAAAAAAACACAATCCTCATATCCACAACAATATATATATATATATATATATATATATATATATATATATATATATATATATATATATATATATATATATATATATATATATATATATATATATATATATTGTTACGGACGCGGTTAAAGATGTTATTTTACCGAGCGGTGGTATTACCGCGATCCGAACAGTTATTCCCCGACTAACCCGATTCAACCCCAAACGTTGGCCGTATCGCACCGCAGCTGCTCAATATGGAAAACTCTAAAGCGACCGAATGCAAAGAGGAAGAAGACGTACAGAAGAGTAACTGGGTTTATTATTTACACATATAAGCAGGAAGAAAACAGTCTCGTTTATTTACAGGCACATGAGACGCAGGTGACACAGTGAAATGCTTAGCTTATACAAGATTAATTAACCCAGGGACAGAACAAACAAGGACAGACTCACGCAGGGAATGATGATAGGACTGGCGGGAGAAGGATGGCTGGCGGGATAGGGAGGTCCAACTGGTCCTGCAGCCGATCGACTCGTTGGGCAGCCGCCGCTCCTCCGTGGCCCTGCTCCAAACTGCCGTCCAGGCCTCATGCTGCTGTGGCTGCAGTTTCGGTGGCTCCAGCTGCAGTAAATGCAGTTTCGGTGGCTCGAGCTGCAGTAAATGCAGTTTCGGTGGCTCGAGCTGCAGTAAGTGCAGTTTCGGTGGCTCGAGCTGCAGCTCAACTCTGGACTTCTCCCGGACTCAACTCAAAGCGCCTCTCTTGGACCCAACTGCTTGGACTCCCTCTCGTCTCTCTGTAAAAGCTCATCTCCTTGGGAAACGCCCTGCCGTGGGTTATATAGGCCCCGCCCCTGTACCTTTGTGAACCTCCCCGATCGCTCTTCCTCCGCCCTCTCTAGCCAAACCCCTGGCTCATGGTTGGTCGAGTGGGGCTGGCTCACTCCTCCCCTCTATGACGAGGTGGAGACACGCCTTTCTTCTCCGACCCTGCCTCGTGGTCAATGGCGGCAATTGGAGGGGAGGTAATTGGCAATGGCACTCGAGGCCTGGCAATGACGAAAGGGGAAATGAAAGTTTTGGGAATGGGAATGAAGGGAATCTATCTCTTTCACTGGTGCAATGGAGTATTTCAATTAATGGGAGACACAGCCTTACCCTAAAACACATAATAAGATATAACTATTGAACAGGGGTATTCTATGATTGGCTGACGTGCATGCTTTTGGACTAATTATGGGACGCCCTTTGACCTTTACACAGCTCCGGAGGCAGGAGGCGCAGAATAAACAATGTTCATCACCAATTTACCACAATACAACACAATCAAAAAAATGCAATCCTCATATCCGCAACAATATATATATATATATATATATATATATATATATATATATATATATATATATATATATATATATACATACATATATATATATATATATATATATATATATATATATATATTATATTATATTATATTATATATATATATATATATATATATATATATATATATATATATATATATATATATATATATATATATATATATATATATTATATTATATTATATTATATATATATATATATATATATATATATATTATATTATATATATATATATATATATATATATATATACATATATATATATATATATATATATATATATATAATATATATATATATATATATATATATATATATATTTATATATATATATATATATATATATATATATTAATATATATATATATATATATATATATATATATATATATTGTTGCGGAAATGAGGATTGTGTTTTTTTATTGTGTTGTATTGTATTGTAAATTGTTATGAATTATTGTTTAGTCTGAGCCCTCCTTGCTCCAGTGTGTATAAAGGTCAAAGGGTGTTCCGATAGTTAAATCCATAAAGCATACTTGCAGGACACTATAATATCCCTGTTCAGTAGTTTATATCCTTATTATGTGTTTTAGGGTAAGGCCTTGTCTTCCATTAAAATGGCACTCCATTGCACCAAGTGAAAAAGATAGATTCCCTTCATTCTTCATTCCCATTCCCAAAAACCTCCATTTCCCCTTTCGTCATGACCAAGCCTCAATCTGCCAATTACATCCCCTCCAAGTCTCCATTGCCAACTGCACTGGGCAGTTGGCCAGTTTGTTACAGCTGTGGGTTGTTTTCGCCCCAAAGCCGCCATTGAACATGTGCTCGGGTTGGGGAAGAAAGGCGTGCCCGCCCGTCGTCATCAAGGGCGGAGCCAGAGGGTCGCGCGACCAACCAGGGCCGAGGTGAGCACACCGATGGGCGTGTCCTAAAAGCCGGCAGCTTAATCGCCGGAGGCGCTATAAAGGCGCGCGCGCAAGAAGTTGCGAAGAGGTCCTTGACAAGAGCAGAGCTGAGTTGTGTGGTTTTTGGTCAGAGTTGGTCGTCAGTGGTGGTCAGTGGTTGAGTCGAGTGGTTGCGTTGGTTGCGTCGAGTTGTCGGTGGTGAGGAGTGATTGGGCCAAGAGAGAGAGAAAGAGTGGTTGGACCAAGAAAGAGAGAGGAGAGAACCCGTCACGCCAGACCCCCCACCAGCGCGTCGGCTCCACCAAGCAGCTCCGACCCGTGATACCGCGCACACGACAGGATCGGTGGCATCAGCGGCCGTCGAGGTCCAGCCCGACGTCCCGTGCGGGATCAAGCTCCAGCCACACACCTCCTTCCAGCCAATCCTGCCTGCAATTTCCCCATTCGTGTACGTGAGTTTGTTCTGTTTGTTTTGTCCCTGGGAATAAATTAAGACTGCATAGGATAAGCTCGTAATTTTCATTGTGTCACCTGCTTTTTCCACGTTCCCTGTACATAACCGTGACTGCTCCTTTTGCTTGTGTGTGTAAATAATAAATCCCGTTACTCTTCTGTACGTCTTCTTCTTCCTCTTTACATTCGGTCGCTTTAGAGTTTTCCATATTGAATATCTGTGGCGCGATACGGCCAACGTTCGGGTGAATCGGGTGAATCGGGGAAACTGTTAGGTCGCGGTGCCATCCGCTCGGCAAACATAACATCCTTAACCGCGGACCGTAACAATTGGTGTCAGGAGTGGGATTCGGACCTGGGACTAAATTTATTTAGCCCAAATTTTGGAACACCAATTGTACGATTGGTAGTAACAATTGGTGTCGGGAGCGGGGTCTGACCCGAAGCGCGCTTAACGCGCTCAAAATTACGAGCTCCTGGAAATTGTTTTGTTTTTCAAGAAAAACCCTAATTTTGAAATCGCGCCATGGCTGGTCAAGGCGATCGGACGCAGGTGGGTGAGCTAGGAGGGGGGTTCGGAGTAACCCAGGATCAGAGGGGGGAGAACAATGAGGAGGTGGTTGAGGAGGTGTCAGGCACGCAAAATGGCATCCTCGCGCACGTGGTTGGGGCAGCTGCGCCCGCAGCACCGGTGAATTTGGACCTCTTTCTGATACAAATAAGGGCACTCATGGTCCAGACAAGTGAAGACCTGAGGAATGACTTGGGGAACCAGATGGATGCTCAGGGTGAGCGATTAGAGGGCCAAATGGGGGCAATGAGGGACAGAGCGAGGGCTGATAGTGAGCGATTAGAGGGCCAAATGGGGGTAATAAGGGACGAAAGGAGGGCTAACAGTGAGCGATTGGGAAACCAAATTGAAGCAATAACGAACGGAATGAGGGCCGATAGGGAGGAAATGGAGCAGAGGGACAGAGACCGCAAGTTGGGCGAAAGGGTCCCAGGGGTGCACAAGGAAGTAACGCAGGTCGAGAAGCGCTGGTTGAGCGAAGCGGAGGAAAGCGCGGGTACAATGATGGGGGTAGAAATCGCGACACGGGGTTTGGAAAAGCCGGCGACCGATGAGGCAGAGGGAATTTTATTAAAGCCAACGGTCGTCGAGGTGAATAAAGAAACAGCAGTGCTGGGAATTAAAATTGAAGAGATGACGAAGGTAGCCCGGGAATTGCAGGGAGAAATGGAAAATGTGCAAAGTCCCTGCTCACATCACGATGCTGTACTTAATAACCCAAATGAAGATTTGCAGGTGCGCGTGGAGAAGGGAATCCCCCAGGTGAGTCGTGCTGTGTATTGTGCGGGGAGATTTTGTAAGAGGATGTTTGGCGACAAAAGAATTTTCGCGCGCTTGGGATCGAGGAAGCATCCGGGCGTTGGTGAAGGGTCCTGTGTGAGTGGAAATGGCACGCGTGTGAGGAAAAAGTGTGCGTCAAAGGGTGAGCGTGTTACAAAGCACGAGAGTGATACCGAGTGCGAGCGAGAATGCACGTCGGGGTGTACGGAGTGTGACACAGCGAGTGAGAGCAATAAAAAGTGTGCGTCAAAGGGTGAGCATGTTACGAAGCGCGAGTGTGATACTGAGTGCGAGCGAGAATGCACGTCGTGGTCTACGGAGTGTGACACAGGGAGTGAGAGCAATAAAGAGTGTACGTGCGAGGGGGAGTGTGACACGGAGCGTAAGGTGTTGGTGGAACGTGTGCGAGGAAGCACACCTGAGTTGGTGGTAGCACGAGTGTGGGAGAGCCCATGTGAGCGCGTTAGTGGGTGGATGCAAGAGAGCACACCCATGGTGAGTGGTACGGAGTACGTACCGGGGGAGAGTGCGCAAGACGGTGCGCGAGGTGTGTTAAGGGAGTGTGCGAACGGTGAGTGTGCGCGAGAGGGGTGGTGTGTAACAGGGAGAGCGTTGGTGGAATGTACGGACGGCGTTGGAGCACCGAGCTCGGTGAGGGTGAAAGGGGTAGCGTATGCATGTGAGCATGCAGGGGAAGCATCGACGGTAACCGGGTTAGCGGTTAGGGCGACGGATAGCCGATGCGAGCACTCGGGGCACGGTGTGCTTTGTTGGATGAGAGGCCCGGCACGGATCGATGCTGCGTCGCTTCTCTTCGAAGCGTCGTTGCCGATTCGGGCCTGGCCCCGCCCTGCACGGTCGAGTCCGGGCCTTGTCGGGCGAGGCGTCCGGTCCGGTTCAAGGGCGAGTGGGAGGAAGCGGAACGGTGCCCCCTCGCGGGGACGGGGTTCCGAACGAGCGAGCCTCGGTCATCGGGCCCGGGACCGCAAGGTACCGCGCCGAGATGGTGCGTGGAATCTCGGCCCGACCAAACCACCTCCCTTGAACCGAAAGCCGGACGGATTCAACCTGCAGGCGACCAAACCACCCGAATTCATTGCTCGGCTTTACGAAGCCGAGTTTAATTATGTCATGACGCACCGAGGCTAGGATATAGCGGACTGTGATGATGATAATACTGACAGTGGTTTTGATCCGAAATTTAGAAAAGTGAATAGAATTGGCAGTAATTGGCAAATTTTTGATTGGTTGGAAATTGGACGAGCAAAATTTATAGTAAGAGATGCCCCATGTGATGGAATGGCCAATCCACCATCCCTCACAGCGGGGGCAAAGGAGCACTAGACTTATGGGATTTGGCAGTGAAAACTAGCCCGGGAGGGTTAGGATATAATGATAGGGACCTAGAAGATGACCTTAGGTAACGTTAGGATTAGGTAGTGACAATGATACCTGTAGTGGGGACGCAGGTAGATTAGAGTGGATGATAATGACGTGGTATGTGCTTAGTTTAAAGGGAAGACGGGGAGCACTAAGTTAGCAGGGCACCAGGTAGATTAGATGATGCCGTGTGAGTGTTGGAGGTGTATAGAAGTGTATTGTGAAAAGTGTGTAAGGAACAAGTGTGATTGCACAGGTGTGCAACTGAACAGGTGTATGGAGCAGTGTATGAGTGAGTGATGGTGATGTGTATTGTGTTGACCAAATGGTCCAGGGAGAAGGAGGGTGCAGGTGGCACCAGGTATGATTGCACAGGTGTGCAACGACAGGTGTATGGAGAATGGTTGTGTGAAATACATGGAGTGTGGAATAAATGGTATGTAGTACATGGAATATTGGAATGGATGGTCGTGGAGTGAGTATGGTGGAAACTATGGAGTGGAGTGGATGGTGCGAAGGTGTGAATGGGGGAAGGATGGACCCCCATCACGAATACCCGGGGAGGGTAGTGTAAGTGTTAGGTAGAGGGTACAGGTAAATTGTGGTTGGATATTGGCATCTGTGGTGTGGGTGAAAGAATGGTGTTTGGATGGGTGCATTAGTGTTGTGGAAATGGCTGGGCGTGTAGCCTGTTAGTGTGTGTAGTTGGTTTGGGCACTCCACCACTGTGAGGATGTCGGCCAGGTGAGGCCGCAGGTGGGCTCTGGGAGCCGGTAGAGTTGTTGTGGATGGGGCCCGAGGATCCGGAGGACGGACCCGGGTAGCCCAGTGCCAGAGGGCACCGAGGAGTGACAGAGCCAGGAGGGGCCTTCCCCAGTTAGATAGGTTAGGGTGAGGAGCTAGGTAAGCTCGGGTGGCAACTGCAGTGTTGGAGGTGTGCAGATGGGTAGACATGCTGGGAGAGCTACATGCCCCAGTCCTGAAATTGTGCAAAGGCACAGGGAGTTGAATCGGGGAGTGAGACCCCAAATTGAGAAGCACCACAGTTTGGTCAATGGGAATTGGTTTTTAGAACCCATTGTGTAAGTTGGCCAATGGATTGGCAGGGAAAGACCCCGGGTAGTGTAAAGTGTATTAAAGTCATTTAGAAAGTAGTTAGGATGAAGTCTCCTCGCACCATCTACATCCACTCACCTGAGGTGACGTAACTCCACACCATGCCATGTTTTATTATTTTTATTTTGATGCAAATGTTTGGATTGCGAGACGCATCATGACGTGGGTGTGACATTGTGCTTTGTGTTCCATCTCTTCCTCCTTATGAGGATTGATGATGAATTGGTGATGGCAAATTCTGGGTAGAGGGAGTGAAGACGAATTTGGTATAGGGGAAATATGGGGAAGACGTGACAGTAGTGACGAATTTGTAAATGTGTAGATTTTGTAAATATGGGGTAAGGGCAAGGGTAGTGTAGGTGACAGGGGGGGGGGGGGGTGACGTACGGTAGGGACGAGCTTTCTCACTTCGCTCTCCGTACGCATTTCGCCTTGCATTGCCTTGTTTGATGTGTACCCTTGTGACCTTACCCCTCGCTCATCTGTCTTTATCCCCTTTTGTCTCCCACATGAGGACCTGTGCACCATTGGGCGCCGAGGGGAGCGTGTGTGAGTCGGCCATTGTGCGCCCGGAACTCCCAGAACCAGCTGTCTGCATCGATGCACCACATTATGGACCACATGTCTGTGGCCGAGCACCACTGATGGACCCCATGGGTTGGGGCATGGCCCCTCTGCTGGAACCGGCCATGAAGGCCCGAAATCTTGCTGGCGGACCTTGATCACAGGGCACCGATGCCCCACAGGTGAACCACACTAGTCGGCCCTGTGGGCCATTAAAAAAAAAAATAGACATGGACACATTAGGTGCATTCTTTTATTGCAAATAGGCCGCCAGCAAGGGAAGCTGACAACACCAGGAAAATAATAATAGCCAGCAGAGGGAGCCGAAGAGCAAGAGACCACCTGCAGGGTTAGGGGTTGTTGGTTTATTTTTATTCATAAACAATGATGACTGTGCACCGATTAGTGCTTGAGGGTGTGTTGGTGCGTTTTGGGTGCTTTCATGGTGCATTGATGCAGAGCAGACTGTCTCCCCCCCAGAAAGAACAATCACAGGTCCTGGGTTGCGTTTTGTAAATAAAGTAGCGTCAATGGTAAATAATGCTCCCCACCGTCAGTGTGTAGTTTGAAGACCATTCCGCAATTCGGTTAGCTGTGGGCGTGCGTCTGTTAGGTAGGGTGCAATGGAGCAGCGGGACATATTTATTTATGTTTTAAGACTGTCGCACTCAGGGTCAGGGTAAAAGTAGAGGGAACTACACCTACGTGTCACATTAAATTAAAGTGATAGGCCCGGGACGTGCCTAAGAGGAGGAGGGTGCAGTGTTGCGGAAATGAGGATTGTGTTTTTTTATTGTGTTGTATTGTATTGTAAATTGTTATGAATTATTGTTTAGTCTGAGCCCTGCTTGCTCCAGTGTGTATAAAGGTCAAAGGGCATTCCGGTAGTTAATTCCATAAAGCATACATTGAAGGACACTATAATATCCCTGTTCAGTAGTTTATATCCTTATTATGTGTTTTAGGGTAAGGCCTTGTCTTCCATTAAAATGACACTCCATTGCACCAAGTGAAAAAGATAGATTCCCTTCATTCTTCATTCCCATTCCCAAAAACCTCCATTTCCCCTTTCGTCATGGCCAAGCCTCAATCTGCCAATTACATCCCCTCCAAGTCTCCATTGCCAACTGCACTGGGCAGTTGGCCAGTTTGTTACAGCTGTGGGTTGTTTTCGCCCCAAAGCCGCCATTGAACATGTGCTCGGGTTGGGGAAGAAAGGCGTGCCCGCCCGTCGTCATCAAGGGCGGAGCCAGAGGGTCACGCGACCAACCAGGGCCGAGGTGAGCACACCGATGGGCGTGTCCTAAAAGCCGGCGGCTTAATCGCCGGAGGCGCTATAAAGGCGCGCGCGCAAGAAGTTGCGAAGAGGTCCATGACAAGAGCAGAGCTGAGTTGTGTGGTTTTTGGTCAGAGTTGGTCGTCAGTGGTGGTCAGTGGTTGAGTCGAGTGGTTGCGTTGGTTGCGTCGAGTTGTCGGTGGTGAGGAGTGATTGGGCCAAGAGAGAGAGAAAGAGTGGTTGGACCAAGAAAGAGAGAGGAGAGAACCCGTCACGCCAGACCCCCCACCAGCGCGTCGGCTCCACCAAGCAGCTCCGACCCGTGATCCCGCGCACACGACAGGATCGGTGGCATCAGCGGCCGTCGAGGTCCAGCCCGACGTCCCGTGCGGGATCAAGCTCCAGCCACACACCTCCTTCTAGCCAATCCTGCCTGCAATTTCCCCATTCGTGTACGTGAGTTTGTTCTGTTTGTTTTGTCCCTGGGAATAAATTAAGACTGCATAGGATAAGCTAGTAATTTTCACTGTGTCACCTGCTTTTTCCACGTTCCCTGTACATAACCGTGACTGCTCCTTTTGATTGTGTGTGTAAATAATAAATCCCGTTACTCTTCTGTACATCTTCTTCTTCCTCTTTACATTCGGTCGCTTTAGAGTTTTCCATATTGAATATCTGTGGCGCGATACGGCCAACGTTAGGGTGAATCGGGGAAACTGTTAGGTCGCGGTGCCATCCGCTCGGCAAACATAACATCCTTAACCGCGGACCGTAACAATATATATATATATCTATATCTATATATATATATCTATATATATATATATATATATATATATATATATATATATATATATATATATATATATTGTTGCGGAGATGAGGACTGTATTTTTTTTATTGTGTGCTGTATTATTATTATTATTGTTTATTCTGCGCCCCCCTACCTCCGGAGCTGTGTAAAGGTGAAAGGGCATCCCATAATTAGTCCACAAGCATACACGTCAGCCAAGTAATAGAATACCCCTGTTGATAGTTATCTCTTATTCTGTGTTCTAGGGTAAGGCTGTGTCTCCCATTAATTGAAGTACTCCATTGCACCAGTGAAAGAGAATAGATCCCCTTTCATTCCCATCCCCAAAAACCTCCATTTCCTATCACATCCCCTCTCGTCATTGCTGAGCCCTCGATTCCCAATCACCTCCCCTCCAATAACCACCATTGACCACGAGGCAGGGTCGGAGAAGAAGGGCGTGACTCCACCTCGTCATAGAGGGGAGGAGGGGCGTACCCGCCCGTCGTCATCGAGGGCGGAGCCCGAGGGTCGCGCGACCAACCAGGGCCGAGGTGAGCACCCCGATGGGCGTGTCCAAAACGCCGGCGGCTAAATCGCGGGAGGCGCTATAAAAGGCGCGAACGGAAGTGAGTTGTGAGTTGGTCTGAGTTGGTTGAGAGTCGGTCGTCAAGTGGAGAGTGGTGAAGAGTCAGTCAGTAGAGGTGGTGGTCAAGTGGTTGCGTTGGTTGCGGTGAGGAGTCGGTGGTAAAGAGTGAGGGACCAAGAAAGAGTTGAGGGTGTGGACCAACGAGTCAGACAAGTCCTGGGAACGCAGCGGAGGCCGCAGCAGCAAGAACACCCAACAGCCAAAGGGGGCCTGAACGGCGGTTTGGAGCAGGACCGTAAAGGAACGGCGGCTGCTAAACGCGCCGGTTGAGCTGCAGGACCCCCTTGGACCTTTCCTCTCCCTCCAGCCATCCACCTCCTGCCTTTCCACCCTTCTTGTGTACGTGAGTTTGTTTTGTTTGTTCTGTCCCTGGGTATTTAATTAAGTCTGTAGGTAAGCTAAAATTTGCACTGTGTCACCTGCATCTTATGTGTTGTAAATAAACCTTGATTGCTCCTTTTTGCTTGTGTAAATAATAAATCCAATTACTCTTCTGTCCGTCTATTCGTTTTATTCCTTTTCCTCTTTGCATTCGTCGTTTTAGTCTTTTCCCCTCATTGAGCAGCTGCGGTGCGATCCGGCCAAAGTCCTGGGTGAATCGGGTGAGTCAGGGATCCTGTAACGGTCGCGGCAATACCACCGCTCGGTAAATAACATCTTAATCCGCGATCAGTAACAATTGGTGTCTGGGAGTGGGATTCGGGGCCCGAACCAAATTTTTTTTTAAACATCTAGAAAAAATTTGGTCAAAAATTTGGAGCGGCCGAAATTTGTTTTGTTTTACAAAACCTGAACTTTGAAATCGCGCCATGGCTGGTCAAGGCGACGGATGCCGGTGGGAGAGATAGAGGGTTTAGGAGTAACCCAGGATCAAATGGAGGGGAGCAATGAGGAGGCGGTTGAGGGAGTATCAGGCGCGCAAAATGGCGTCCTCGCGCACGTGGGTGTAGCGGCACCAAATTTTGCCACGCCCGTGACCGTGGCAGCACCGCCGATGGATTGGGGCCTTTTTATGATCCAAATGAAGGCCCTTATGGATGCTCAGAGTGAGCAAATTAAGGCTCAGGGTGAGCAAATGGGGGTAATGAGGGACGAAGCGAGGGGTACCGGTGAGGGATTAGACAAAAATTTGAGGGGTTAGACAATGGGATAAAAGAGGTGAAAAATGGGTTAATGGGGTTAGAAAATAGGATGGAAGGCAAATTGCGGGAGATAGGGGAGCAATCCGCCCGAGAAATTAAACAAATGGGAGAGCAGATAGAGGAGGTAAAAATCGGGGTAGAAACCAAACTGGATGCTCAGAGGGATGAATTGGGACAGATGAAGGCGGCATCTACAAAAGAAAGGGAGGAGATGAGGGAGGAGGTCTCGGGGCTATGCGAGGAGGTAAAGCGAGGTGAAAAGCGTATGGAGAAAGAGGTGAGAAATAATACGGCAAAGTTACAAGGGGGAATAGAAGATCTGACGGAGGAGGTAGAACAGCTGACGGAGGGACAAAAAGAACTAGTGGAGCAGGTTCAAAAGAACACTGCGGTACTAGGAGGGTTAAAGGCGACACAAAAAGAAATTAAAAACGAATTAATAGCGACGCAGAGGCAATGTCAGATGGTACGTGAGGAACTGACAATGAGGGTGGACGAGGTGACAGAGATAATGGAGACGAAGGACCGAGAGGTGAGGATGCACATAGAGACGGTCACGGTAGCCTTAGAGGACGAACTTGAGGAGACGCACCGAGAAATAAAAGAGGTTAAACAAAAATTAGAGGAAGTGGAAGAAGAGGTGAGTGAAATTAAGAAGGGACGGACAGAAACTAAAAGAGAAATCCAGGAGGAGGTAATGGAATTGGTACAAGGTCGGTGCTCAATTCATAATGTGAAGCTCACTAACCAAATAAAGAGTTTGCAGGTGGCAAAAGAGGTGCAGAGACGAGGTACGGAGGTGAGTGGCAATGTATATGATGTGAGGAAAGCTTCAGTCGGCTTGGGGATTGGTTTGGATCCGGGTGTTCGTGAAAGGCCGTTGGTGAAGTGTGCGACAGGTCTGGTGTGCGAAAAAAGAGGTGTGCGAGAATGTCCGACCATGGGGTGTGTGAGGAAAAAGTGCACGCCAAGGAGTGAGTGTGCCGTCAAGAGTGAGTTGGTCGAAGCGCGTGTGCGAGGGGGTACATGGAAGCGCGGTGTGGTGAGTGTTACAGAGGAAGTAACGAAAGAGTGTGCGCAAGAGGATGCGCGAGAAAGGTGTGTAACGGACGGGTGCATGGGGAAATCGCATGCTGTCAAGAGTAAGGGAGAATGCACGCCTGTGGTGAGTGTTACAGAGGGTGTAACGGGAGAATGTGCGGAAGAGTGTGCGCGAGAAAGGTGTGTAACGGATGGGTGCATGAGGAAAGAGTGCGCTGTCGAGAGTAAGGGTGAGTGCGTTGTCAAGAGTGGAGGTGAAAGTAGTGAGAGTGACACGGAGCATGAGTTGGTTGTGACAGGTGAGCGAGGATGTACACCTGGAATGGAAGGATGCACACCTGGAATGGTAGAGCGTGTGTGGGAATGCACACTTGAGTTGGTCGTGAGGCACGTGGTGGGGTGTGCGAGTGAAAGCACACCTGTGATGGTCACAGAGGAGGTGACCGAGGAAGGGGCGCGAAGAGGTGTGTTGGTGAGGTGTGCGAGCGACGAATGTGTGCCAAGGTGTTCGGTGGTCAGGTGTGTGACCAAGGCTGTGAGCGGAATGAGTGTACCGAGGTGTGTAAGGAAAGGTACGAGGAGAATGGGAACAGCTGGAGGTATGAGCAAGAAAGGGGTAGCGTATGCATGTAAGCATCCAGGTGAAGCATCGACGGTAACCGGTTTAGCGGTTAGAGCGACTTATAGCCGAATCGGGCCCTCGGTGCGTGCCGGGCTTCGCGTGCCGCGAGAACCAGCGGGGATCCGAGCCGCGGCGGGTTCGAAAGGACCGCCGTACGCGATCCACGCTGGGCCTCGCTTGGAACGGCCGCGTCCGTGCTCCACTAGGCGGAGCGGGCAGCCCGATAGGAAGGGTCGTCATGGCGACCACTTTCTATTGAGACGTGCCGGCAGGTCGAGATCGGGACATTGGATGGCTACGCGCCAAGGTGGTGCGTGGGATCTCGGCACGGGTAAGCCCCCGTCCCTGCCCCGAATGCGGGACGTATCCAGCCGCTGGCACAAAAGAACCCGCATTCATTGCTCGGCTGTACGAAGCCGAGCTTTGGAAGGGAATTGGCGCACCGAGAGGATGTAATAAGTAGACGAATGATGATAGTGATTTGATACGAAATTTAGAAAAGTGAATAGAATTGGCAGTAAATGGCAAATTTTTGAATTGGTTGGAATTTGGACGAGCAAAATTGATAGTGAGAGATGCCCCGATGTGGTGGGATGGCAACTCTGTCATCCCTCACGAATGGGGGCAAATGCGCAATAGTTCATGGGGTGGCTATGACAACCGAGCCAGGGAGGGCTTGGTTATATTGGTAGGGATCTAGCGAAGATGACATTAGGTGACGTTAAGGTTAGTTAGTGACAAGGATACCTGTAGTGGGGATGCAGGTAGTTTAGTGTGGATGATAATGACGAGGGAGCGCAATAGTTTAAAGGGACGACTGGGAAGCGCAAGTTTCAGAGGGGAGTAGTTAGCTGAGATGATGCCGTGTGTTTGAGGATTGAACAGGTGTGATTGAACAGGTGTGATTGCACAGGTGTGCAACTGAACAGGTGTGTGGAGCAGTGTATGAGGGAGTAGTGGTGATTGTGTGTTGTGTTGACCAACTGGTCCAGGAAGAGGAGGAGGGTGCAGGTGGCACCAGGTAGGATTGCACAGGTGTGCAACGACAGGTGAATGAAAGACAGGTGTATGGAATAAATGGTATGGAGTATTGGAATGGATGGTCGTGGAGTGAGTATGGTGGAAATTGTGGAGTGGAGTGGATGGTGCGAAGGTGTGAATGGGGGAAGAGTGGACCCCCATCACCAATACCCGGGGCGGGTAGTGTAAGTGTTAGGTAGAGGGTACAGGTAAATTGTGGTTGGATATTGGCATCTGTGGTGCGGGTGAAAGAATGGTCTTTGGATGGGTGCATTAGTGTTGTGGAAATGGCTGGGCGTGTAGCCTGTTAGTGTGTGTAGTTGGTTTGGGCACTCCACCACTGTGAGGATGTCGGCCAGGTGAGGCCGCAGGTGGGGTCTGGGAGCCGGTAATTGTGGATGGGGCCCGAGGATCCGGAGGACGGACCCGGGTAGCCCAGTGCCAGAGGGCACCAAGGGGTGACAGAGCCAGGAGAGGGCCTTCCCCAGTTAGTTAGGTTAGGGTGAGGAGCAGGTAAGCTCGGGTGGCAACTACAGTGGTGGAGGTGTGCAGGTGGGTAGACCTGCTGGGAGAGCTACACGTCGCAGCCCAGAAATTGTGCGAGAGCACCGGGAGATGAATCGGGGGAGTGAGACCCCAAATTGAGAAGCACCACAGTTTGGTCAATGGGAATTGGTTTTTAGAACCCATAGTGTAAGTTGGCCAATGGATTGGCAGGGAGAGACCCCGGGTAGTGTAAAGTGTGTTAATGTCATTTAGGAAGTAGTTAGGATGAAGTCTCCTCGCACCATCTGCATCCACTCACCTGAGGTGACAGGTACTCCACACCATGCCATGTTTTGATTATTTTTTACTGTGCAAATGTTTGGATTGTGAGACGCATCATGACGTGGGTGTGACATTGTGCGTAATTCCATCTCTCCCTCCTTATGAGGATTGATGATGAATTTGGTGATGGCAAATTTTGAAGTAGAGGGATTGTGGAGACGAATTTGGTATAAGGGAAATATGGGGAAGACGTGACAGTAGTGACGAATTTGTAAATGTGTAGATTTTTTGTACATATGGGGTAAGGGCAAGGGTAGGGTAGGTGACAGGGGGGTGACGTACGGTAGGGACGAGCTTTCTCACTTCGCCCTCCGTACGCATTTCGCCTTGCATTGCCTTATTGATGTGTACCCTTGTGACCTTACCCCTCGCTCAATTGTCTTTCCCCTTTTGTCTCCCACATGACCTGTGCGCCATTGGGTGCCGAGGGGAGCGTGCGTGGGTCGGCCATTGTGCGCCCGAAATTCCCAGAACCAGCTGTCTGCATCGATGCACCACATTATGGACCACATGTCTGTGGCCGAGCACCACTGATGGACCCCATGGGTTGGGGCATGGCCCCTCTGCTGGAACCGGCCATGAGGGCCCGAAATCTTGCTGGCGGACCTTGGCCACAGGGCACCGATGCCCCACAGGTGAACCACACATAGTCGGCCCCTGTGGGCCATAAATAAAATAAAAACGTACACGTTCGGTGCATTCTTTTATTGCAAATAGGCCGCCGGCAAGGGAAGATGACAACACCAGGAAAATAATAATAACCAGCAGAGGGAGCCGAAGAGCAAGAGATCACCTGCAGTGTTAGGGGTTGTTGTTTTTATTTTCATGAACAATGGTGATTGCACCGATTGGTGCTTGAGGGTGCTTTGGTGCGTTTTTGGGTGCTTTAATGGTGCATTGATGCAGAGCAGACTGTCTCCCCCCCCCCCCAGAAAGAACAATTACAGGTCCTGGGTTAGTTTTGTAAATAAAAATAGCGTCATTGTAAATAATGCTTCCCACCGTCAGTGTATAGTTTGAAGACCATTCCGCAATTTGGTTAACTGTGGGCGTAAGTCTGTTAGGCAGGGTGCAATGGAGCAGCGGGACACATTTATTTATGTTTTAAAACTGTCGCACTCAGGGTCAGGTTAAAAATAGAGGGAACTACACCTACGTGTCACACTAAAAATAAAAGTTGTAGGCCCGGGCCATGCCTAAGAGGAGGAGGGTGCAGTGTTGCGGAGATGACGACTGTATTTTTTTTATTGTGTGCTGTATTATTATTATTATTGTTTATTCTGCGCCCCCCTACCTCCGGAGCTGTGTAAAGGTGAAAGGGCATCCCATAATTAGTCCACAAGCATACACGTCAGCCAAGTAATAGAATACCCCTGTTGATAGTTATCTCTTATTCTGTGTTCTAGGGTAAGGCTGTGTCTCCCATTAATTGAAGTACTCCATTGCACCAGTGAAAGAGAATAGATCCCCTTTCATTCCCATCCCCAAAAACCTCCATTTCCTATCACATCCCCTCTCGTCATTGCTGAGCCCTCGATTCCCAATCACCTCCCCTCCAATAACCGCCATTGACCACGAGGCAGGGTCGGAGAAGAAGGGCGTGACTCCACCTTGTCATAGAGGGGAGGAGGGGCGTACCCGCCCGTCGTCATCGAGGGCGGAGCCCGAGGGTCGCGCGACCAACCAGGGCCGAGGTGAGCACCCCGATGGGCATGTCCAAAACGCCGGCGGCTAAATCGCGGGAGGCGCTATAAAAGGCGCGAACGGAAGTGAGTTGTGAGTTGGTCTGAGTTGGTTGAGAGTCGGTCGTCAAGTGGAGAGTGGTGAAGAGTCAGTCAGTAGAGGTGGTGGTCAAGTGGTTGCGTTGGTTGCGGTGAGGAGTCGGTGGTAAAGAGTGAGGGACCAAGAAAGAGTTGAGGGTGTGGACCAACGAGTCAGACAAGTCCTGGGAACGCAGCGGAGGCCGCAGCAGCAAGAACACCCAACAGCCAAAGGGGGCCTGAACGGCGGTTTGGAGCAGGACCGTAAAGGAACGGCGGCTGCTAAACGTGCCGGTTGAGCTGCAGGACCCCCTTGGACCTTTCCTCTCCCTCCAGCCATCCACCTCCTGCCTTTCCACCCTTCTTGTGTACGTGAGTTTGTTTTGTTTGTTCTGTCCCTGGGTATTTAATTAAGTCTGTAGGTAAGCTAAAATTTGCACTGTGTCACCTGCGTCTTATGTGTTGTAAATAAACCTTGATTGCTCCTTTTTGCTTGTGTAAATAATAAATCCAATTACTCTTCTGTCCGTCTATTCGTTTTATTCCTTTTCCTCTTTGCATTCGTCGTTTTAGTCTTTTCCCCTCATTGAGCAGCTGCGGTGCGATCCGGCCAAAGTCCTGGGTGAATCGGGTGAGTCAGGGATCCTGTAACGGTCGCGGCAATACCACCGCTCGGTAAATAACATCTTAATCCGCGATCAGTAACAATTGGTGTCTGGGAGTGGGATTCGGGGCCCGAACCAAATTTTTTTAAAAACATCTAGAAAAAATTTGGTCAAAAATTTGGAGCGGCCGAAATTTGTTTTGTTTTACAAAACCTGAACTTTGAAATCGCGCCATGGCTGGTCAAGGCGACGGGATGCCGGTGGGAGAGATAGAGGGTTTAGGAGTAACCCAGGATCAAATGGAGGGGAGCAATGAGGAGGCGGTTGAGGGAGTATCAGGCGCGCAAAATGGCGTCCTCGCGCACGTGGGTGTAGCGGCACCAAATTTTGCCACGCCCGTGACCGTGGCAGCACCGCCGATGGATTGGGGCCTTTTTATGATCCAAATGAAGGCCCTTATGGATGCTCAGAGTGAGCAAATTAAGGCTCAGGGTGAGCAAATGGGGGTAATGAGGGACGAAGCGAGGGGTCCAGTCCAGAGATGCGGGGAGGTGTCACAGCGCTCGGAGGTGGCGTCCTTCTCTCTCCAAGCTCAGCGCGCATCTGACGTCACCTCCCTCTTCCTGCGCATGCTCAGCGGGGAGTGACACGCCCTCGGCTGGTTGGCTCCGCCTCAGATGGGACCGGTCCGCCGCTCCCATTGGGTGCGGGGGTTACCGGGCTCCGCCCTTGACGAGGAGCTGACAGGGAGCCCCTATGTGGTAATCCCGTCGAGCACATGTTCGATGGCGGCTCGTTGGAAAGGCCTGGTGCCCTCCCAACACCCCCTACCAACCAAGCCGGAGTGAGGACGCGCACTCCCCACGCTCGCCGCTGCTGTTGTTGTTGGTGTTGTTGTTGCTGAACCGTGAGGAAGAGCTGCGGGGAGGTATTGGGAGGTCCTAAACTTCCTAACGGTGCCATACAATCACATTCTGGTGCAACGAAGAGTCAGAATTAATGGAAACGAGTCCTTAACTGACATAGACTAAGAATAACTAGCAAGATGTCCTACAGTTGTCTTACATGAGATGCGGTGAACCTGGGTGCGACAATTAATGGGGGAAATAGGGGGAGGTCGGGTCTACAGAGTGTTGTTTACAGAAAATGGGACTAGGGAATGGGGGATCGGGGATAGTTGGGAAGTATTGAGGAAATAGGGGAATATTTACAAGCGGATATGGATGGATGCAAATCCCATATCCGCAACAATATTGTTACGGACATGGCTTAAGATGTTGCTTGACCGAGCGGAATGGCCGCCGTGTTCGCACAGTTTACCCGATTACCCCCAACTCACCCGATTCCACTCGAACGTTGGCCAAATCGCGCTACGCTAAATCAATGATGGAAAGGACACAACGACTGGGATAAATGAAACGACGCAAGGGGTACAGTTCTCAAGACCTCCGGAGGAGGATATAATTAGTGGGGGAGAAAAGGGGTAGATTACAAGGTAATGAGGTAAAGACACAGAAGAGATAGGCACTTAGACACAATCTTATCTATCCCAGACAGACCACAGACAAACGGAACAAGACTGACTTACACAGGGATTGATGGCAGGGAAGGACAGGCAGTCGATAGCACAAGGTGCACCTTGGCTCAGGGACAGGATAAAGCGCGGTCCAGTCCAGAGATGCGGGGAGGTGTCACAGCGCTCGGAGGTGGCGTCCTTCTCTCTCCAAGCTCAGCACGCATCTGACGTCACCTCCCTCTTCCTGCGCATGCTCAGCGGGGAGTCACACGCCCTCGGCTCGTTGGCTCCGCCCCAGATGGGACCGGTCCGCCGCTTCTATTGGGTGCGGGGGTTACCGGGCTCCGCCCTTGACGAGGAGCTGACAGCGAGCCCCTACTTGGTAACCCCGTCGAGCTCATGCTCGATGGCGGCTCGTTGGAAAGGCCTGGTGCGCTCCCAACACCCCCTACCAACCAAGCCGGAGTGAGGACGCACACTCCCCGCGCCGCCGCCGTTGTTGTTGTTGTTGCTGAACCGTGAGGAAGAGCTGCGGGGAGGTATTGGGAGGTCCTAAACTTCCTAACGGTGCCATACAATCACATTCTGGTGCAACAAAGAGTCAGAATTAATGGAAACGAATCCTTAACTGACATAGACTAAGAATAACTAGCAAGATGTCCTATAGTTGTCTACGTGAGATGCGGTGGACCTGGATGCGACATTTAATGGGGGAAATAGGGGGAGGTCGGGTCTACAGAGTGTTGTTTACAGAAAATGGGACTAGGGAATGGGGGATTGGGGATAGTTGGGGAGTATTGAGGAAATAGGGGAATATTTACAAGCGGATATGGATGGATGCAAATCCCATATCCGCAACATTGCACCCTTCTCTACCTCGGGGCGTCCCGACCCGATAAATTTTTACCTACGTTAGTGTGGCACTCAGATGTAGTTCCCTCTACTATTAACTCAACCCTGAGTGCGACAGTTTTACAGATGTTCACAAATGAGTAAATATGTCCCCCTGCGACGTTGCACCCTTCTCCTAACAGAAACACACCCACAGGATAACCGAATCGCGGAAAGCATCCTCAAACTAAACATACAGCCGGTAGGGAGCATCATTTACACAAGACTACACTGATATTTACACGACGATCCAGGACCTGTTCTTTGAGGAACACATGCAGATGTTATGCATAGAGAGAGCACGCATGCCAGCATCGATACACCAACCCACGAGTGCCCTGTGGCCCTACGGCCTTTAATAATGTGCAGAGCACCCCATCCAAGCACCAAAAGCACCACCCCATACGCACAGTCAGCACCATCCGGTGCACCAATAAAGTGTTCAATAATAAATGCACAATCAAGTGTCCATGGTCACCGGTGGTGTCGCAGCCGGCCGATGTTCTGCCGCTGGTCTTGTCTTCTTGGAGTGCACTTGGCCTTCTGGCTTCTTTAAAAATAAAGAAAGGCGCCAACCGCGTCCATTTCTAAATTGTGGCCGTCAGGGGGGCCAACTAAAAGTGGTTCACCTGTATGGCATAGGTGCCACGTTGACCCAGAGGTCCATCCACGGGTGGTGCTTGACCGCAAAAGAACTGCGGTCCATGGTGGGCGGCCACAAAAATTGCGGTCCATATGGTGTATCGATCCAGGCAGCAAGCAGCGGAAGTACAGGCCCACAACTGCGGAGCCAGCACCTCTCTCTCCTCTCTCTCTGCCCCAAAGACAGATCCTCGGAGGTGGGAGACAAAAGAAGCCAAGTGAGTAAGGTGGTAAGGGCGCAAAAGTGCACGCAATATAAGGTAATGCACACTGGGTGCACATGGGAACCAGGTGAGACAGGTACGTTCCTACCGTACGCCCCCCCCCCCCACCAGGTAACCTACATTGCCCCTCCCTTACCCCTTACTGTATCCACAAAACACAACACTACCCATAAACATCTACTTTACACATCAACAAACGTCTCTACTGTCTTCCCCGTTCCTCCCATAAACCAAATTCGTCTTCTCTCCCTCCTAACCAATCAAATTTGCCATTTCCAACTCTCATCAAAATTTGCCATCTCCAACTCAACATCAAAATTTGCCATCACCAATTCATCATCAGTCCCTCCTAAGGAGGGAGAGATGGAATCACCCCAATGTCTCATCCACGTCGTGATGCGTCTCACATATCCACACAGCAATTCTCCTTTCCTGCAACACAGAACAAAGGAACACAGGTGTGGAGTCATCATCATCATCACCTCAGGTAAGTGGCTGCGTATGGTGCGACAGGTTCATCAATCCTAACTATTTCCTAAATGACTTTAACAACTTTACATTACTCGGGGTCTTTCCCTGCCAATCCATTGGCCAACTTACACTATGGGTTCTAAAAACCAATTCCCATTGACCAAACTGTGGTGCTTCTCAAGTTGGGGTCTCACTCCCCCGATTCATCACTCGGTGCCCTTGCACAATTTCTGGGCTGTGACGTGTAGCTCTCCCAGCAGGTCTACCCACCTGCACACCTCCACCACTGTTGTTGCCTACCGAGCTCACCTGCTCCTCACCCTAACCTAACTAACTGGGGAAGGCCCTCTCGCACTCTCACCCCCTCAGTGCCCTCTCTGGCACGGGCTGCCCGATCCACACCCGGGATCCTCAGGCACCCACTGACACTAACGGCTCCCAGAGCCCACCTGCAGCCTCACCTGGCCGACATCTAACAGTGGCGGAGTGCCCAACCATTCACACTCATACCAACAGGCCACACGACCAGCCAATTTCACCACACCAATGCACCCATCCACAATACCATTCTGCAACCTCACCACAAATGCAAATATCCAACTACAATTTACCTATACCTTCTAACTATTCTTTAAACTACCCTCCCCGGGTACTCGTGAAAAGGGGTCCACTCTTCCCCCATCCACACCTTCGCACCATGCACACCACTCCGTACCACTTACTCCAACTCTCTCCACACCACTCATTCTCTGCTCCATATATTCCACACACCTGTACTTGCACACCTGTGCTCTCATACTTGGTGCCGCCTGCACCCTTCTCTCCCCCAAGCGCATTCGCGCTGATCCACAACACTCACTACTCATACACTGCTCCACACACCTGTCCAGTTCTCACACAGCATCATCTCATCTAACTACTCCCCTCTGAAACTTGCGCTTCCCAGTCGTCCCTTTAAACTATTGCGCTCCCTCGTCATTATCATCCACTCTAATCTACCTGCGTCCCCACTACAGGTATCAGTCACTATCTAAACCTTAACGTTACCTAATGTCATCTCCGCTAGATCCCTACACACGATATATCCTAACCCTCCCGGGCTAGTTTTCACTGCCATACACCCCATAACTAGTGCTCCTTTGCCCCCACAGTTTGTGAGGGATGACAGAGTTGCCATCCCACCACATCGGGCATCTCCCACTACCAATTTTGCACATCAAATTTCAACAAATCAAAAATTTGCCAATCACTACCCATCATCTGCCAATCATTTCTGCCAATCCTTTGCCAATCATCAAATTTTGTTTTTTTTCTAATTTTGGTTCCAAAACACTAACCTCATCACCCGTCTACTTATTAGATCCTCTCGGTGCGCCAATTCCCTTCTAAAGCTCGGCTTCGTACAGCCGAGCAATGAATGCGGGTTGTTTGGTGCCAGCGGCTGGATACGTCCCGCATTCGGTGCAGTGAAGGAGGTTTACCCGGGCCGAGGTCCCACGCACCATCTCGGCACGGAGCCATCCCATGGCCCCATCTCGACCTGCCGGAATGCCTCAACAAAAGGTGGTCGCCATGACGACCCTTCCTATCGGGCTGCCCGCTCCGCCTAGTGGAGCACGGACGCGGCCGTTCAAAGCGAGGCCCAGCGTGGATCGCGTACGGCGGTCCTTTCGAACCCGCCGTGGCTCGGATCCCCGCTGGTTCTCGCGGCACGCGAAGCCCGGCACGCACCGAGGGCCCGATTCGGCTAAAAGTCGCTCTAACCGCTAACCCGGTTACCGTCGATGCCTCACCTGCATGCTCACACGCATACGCTACCCCTTTCTTGCCCATACATCCAGCTGTTCCCATGCTCCTCGTCGCACCTTCTCTAACACACCCAGGTACACTCATTCCACTCACAGCCTTAGTCACACACCTGACCACCGAACACTTTGGCACACATTCGTTGGTCGCACACCTCACCAACACACCTCTTCGCGCCCCTTCCTCGGTCACCTCCTCTGTGACAATCACAGGTGTGCTTTCACTCGCACACCCAACCACGTGCCTCACGACCAACTCAAGTGTGCATTCCCACACACGCTCTACCATTCCAGGTGTGCATCCTTTCTCACCTGTCACAACCAACTCACGCTCCGTGTCACTCTTACTACTCTCACCTCCACTCTTGACAGCGCACTCACCCTTACTCTCGACAGCGCACTCTTTCCTCATGCACCCGTCCGTTACACACCTTTCTCGCGCACACTCTCCCGTTACACCCTCTGTAACACTCACCACAGGTGTACACTCTTCCTTACTTTTGACAGCGCACTCTTTCCCCATGCACCTGTCCGTCACACATCTTTCTCGCACACCCTCTCCCGTTACATCCTCTGTAACACTCACCACAGGCGTGCATTCTCCCTTTACATCCTCCGTAACACTCCTCACTACGCGCTTCCATGTGCTCCCTCGCACACGCGCTACGACCGACTCACTCTCGACAGCACCCTCACTCCTTGGCACGCACTTTTTCCTCACACACCCCAGAGTCGGACTTTCTCGCACACCTCCTTTTTCGCACACCAGACCTGTCGCACACTTCACCAACGGCCTCTCACGAACACCCGGGTCCATCTCGACCCCCAAGCTTCTTAAATCACCTGGCGCATCATACGCACGACCATATTGGTCACCACTTACACCGGGTCCTCTTTCTCTTCGCTTCTCCTCCATCACCTGCGAATCCCTCATCCGGTTAATGAGCACATCATCACGATCCGAACACAGACTTTGGACCAATTCTTTTACTTCCTCCTTTATCTCTTTCTTATCCTCTCTCCGTCGCTTCTTAATTTCGCTCACCCCTTCTTCCACTTCTTCTAATTTCTGCTTCACCTCCTTCATCTCCTCGTGCGCCCCCTTAAGTTCTTCCTCTAACTCCACCTTATTTTTTTCTATGTGCTCCCGCACCTCCCGCTCTTTAACCTCCATCACCTCTACCACCTTGTTCATTTTCCTCGTCAGGTCCTCATGTACCATCTGACACTCTTTTTTAATTACCCCTACGTCCTTTTTCATCTCCTTCTGTGTCGATTTTAAACCCTCTATTACCGCTGTGTTCTTCTTTACCTGGCCCCCAACTCCTTTTGTCCCACTGTCAGCTGTTCTACTCCCAGCGTCAACTCCTCTATACCCCCTTGCAATTTTATAGTCCCCTTTCTCACCTCCTTCTCCATGCGCTCCTTACAGTGCCTCACCTCCTCGCGCACTCCTCCGACCTCCTCACTCACACCTCTTCTGATCTCCTCTCCCATCACTTGCATCTCCTGCCCAGATGCCACCCTCATCTGCTCCATTTCCTCCCTGTGAGCATCCAATTTAGTTTCTACCCCCATTCTGACCCCCTCTATCTGCTGCCCCATTTGTTTAACTTCCCTTTCTGCTTGGTCCCTCATGTCCCTCAATTTGCCTTCCATACTGTTTTCTAACCCCTCTAACCCCTTTTGCATCCCTTCCATTTGATTCTCTTGAGCGGCCATTCTGTTTTCTACCCCCATTAACCCCTCCTGTATTTCCCCTAATCTATTGTCTAATCCCTCTATTCTACTCCCTAACCCTCCGATCTGGGCCCCCATCCTTTGTTCTAACCGTTGGCTATTGGCCCCCATGTCCTCCCTCAATTTCTCGCTATTGGACCCCATGTCCTCCCTCAATTTCTCGCTATTGGACCCCATTACCCCCATTTGGCCCTCCAATCGCTCACCCTGAGCATCCATCCGGTTCCCCATTACCCCCATTTGGCCCTCCAATCGCTCACCCAATCGCTCACTATCAGCCCTCATCTCGTCCTTCTGCAGGTTGAGGGACGCCTGCATTTGTACCATAAATTGCTCCATGAGGGCCTGCATTTGGGCCATCCCTCCCACTTGTGCAGCGGGTGCGGCCGCCGTAGCCATGTGCGAGGCGCCATTTTGCGCGCCCGCAACCTCGTGCGCGAGGACGCCATTTTGCGAACCTGCCGCCCTCACTGCTTCGCTCTCCTCTTGTCCCTCAATTTGGTCCTGGATCGACCCTGCCTCACTCTCCTCTACCGGAACCCAGCCGTCTTGATCTGCCATAGCGCGATTTTCAAAATTCGGGTTTTTATTTTAAAACAAAACAAATTTCACCGTTAATAATTTCGAGCGCGTGAAGCGCGCTTTGGGTCCAATCCCACTTCCCGACACCAATTGTTACGGACACGGCTTAAGATGTTGCTTGACCGAGCGGAATGGCCGCCGTGTTCGCACAGTTTACCCGATTACCCCCAACTCACCCGATTCCACTCGAACGTTGGCCAAATCGCGCTACGCTAAATCAATGATGGAAAGGACACAACGACTGGGATAAATGAAACGACGCAAGGGGTACAGTTCTCAAGACCTCCGGAGGAGGATATAATTAGTGGGGGAGAAAAGGGGTAGATTACACGGTAATGAGGTAAAGACACAGAAGAGATAGGCACTTAGACACAATCTTATCTAGCCCAGACAGACCACAGACAAACGGAACAAGACTGACTTACACAGGGATTGATGGCAGGGAAGGACAGGCAGTCGATAGCACAAGGTGCACCTTGGCTCAGGGACAGGATAAAGCGCGGTCCAGTCCAGAGATGCGGGGAGGTGTCACAGCGCTCGGAGGTGGCGTCCTTCTCTCTCCAAGCTCAGCGCGCATCTGACGTCACCTCCCTCTTCCTGCGCATGCTCAGCGGGGAGTCACACGCCCTCGGCTCGTTGGCTCCGCCCCAGATGGGACCGGTCCGCCGCTTCTATTGGGTGCGGGGGTTACCGGGCTCCGCCCTTGACGAGGAGCTGACAGCGAGCCCCTACTTGGTAACCCCGTCGAGCACATGCTCGATGGCGGCTCGTTGGAAAGGCCTGGTGCGCTCCCAACACCCCCTACCAACCAAGCCGGAGTGAGGACGCACACTCCCCGTGCCGCCGCCGTTGTTGTTGTTGTTGTTGTTGCTCAACCGTGAGGAAGAGCTGCGGGGAGGTATTGGGAGGTCCTAAACTTCCTAACGGTGCCATACAATCACATTCTGGTGCAACGAAGAGTCAGAATTAATGGAAACGAATCCTTAACTGACATAGACTAAGAATAACTAGCAAGATGTCCTATAGTTGTCTACGTGAGATGCGGTGGACCTGGATGCGACATTTAATGGGGGAAATAGGGGGAGGTCGGGTCTACAGAGTGTTGTTTACAGAAAATGGGACTAGGGAATGGGGGATTGGGGATAGTTGGGAAGTATTGAGGAAATAGGGGAATATTTACAAGCGGATATGGATGGATGCAAATCCCATATCCGCAACAATATATATATATATATATATATACACACACAACACAACAACAACAGGCATTTTAAGGCCATTTTCCCTGCAAGAGCGGGGGTTAGCCTTGCGGTCCCCATGACAATGTTCTCCATTTTGCCCTATTTTCTGCATCTCTCCTTGTTAACCCCCTTGCCCGCATTTCTTCTTCCACCATCTTTAGCCAAGTCTTTCTCGGTCTACCCTGTCCTATACTTCCTTCTACATTCATTTCCATCACTCTTTTCAACCAGTCACTTTCATCCTTCCTCAACACATGACCAAACCATCTCAACCTGTTTCTCTTCACAGCATCCATCACATATATATATATGTATATATAATCTTCTGGGTAAGCAGTTGCATGGGCTATATAGTCCATGGGCTGGACAAGACTGCAGTGCACCCGCTCTTTCCATACCCCCCTTACCCCAGTACTCTACTTGGTAGGTATATTTTCGTTCCTTGGGATGTCCAGGGTGAGAAAAAAAGATGTTAACTTGAAATATATTGGGATGGAATTGTAATTTAGACACCTTGTTAGTCAGCACCCATAATCGCATGCAGCGTTTTTCGTAATCTGAATTTTTGGTGATGATTGCTTAGCAGCCTCCTGGTCGCATTGTGCATATGTTGTTCGTTGATTGTTGTGTATCACTTAAAAGGTTAACCAATGGCGTGTCCAATGGTGTTTCAAATGTGCATGAATATTCATCCGAACAGTCATGCAATCACAATGATAAATAATAAACAAAGCAAACACTTCATCGAATTTCTCAATCGAATTAACAAGAATTATTCTGATTATTTATATGTAACCGTAAGTACTGTTTAATGTACTGCATCTATAACAGGGATCACTTGGTAAAGTTTTGAGACCAAATTGATAGCTTGTGATGATTTTTCAGTGCACCAGCCAAGGTATAAAGATTACATGCTCGCACAACTTATCCACATTATGGCTCCTCGCAAATGACTTTGGAGTCTACGGGCGATGGGGGTTCAGAGTTCACCTACTACCCTCCAACCTTACATGATTGATATTTTATTGTACAATTGGAGGTCCTCGATGACAAAAATTACGTTCACTTCTACGTATTTGGATAGAATTGTACTTTCGACCTGACATTTATATATTATCAGATGTTATAAAAAGTGGTTATTCATGTTGAAATTTAAGGGGTTTGTGATTCCTTAACAGACTTTCCATCCCATTTTGAATATTATGTTGCAAGTGTTCTGTATTATTGTAACATTCATTCATTTTCTCTCTTCAATTATGTAAATATTATGCATATCGAATAAATAAGGACCTTATTAGAAAATTGTAATCACAACAAGCATTCTGAGTATTGCGCTGCAATACATGTCCCCTACCGGCAGTCTTTTGTCCGGAAAACTGTTGGGGAAATTACCAAGGGTTATTTACCCACAGGTTCTGAATCGTTCCCAACCGCTAATTACCTCAGGACGGGCTCACCTGTGATTCACACTCGGGACTTCGATGTATACACCTTGCAGACAGGTCAGCAGAAGCACGAGAAAATAAGTTGTTGATAAAGAACCTTTCGAGTCGCTAAATATCAGTAATTTATTATATTTTCCAGTTCACGATCAACGATCGATGTGTATATATTATATATATGTTGCTCGGCTTGGCTCTGCCCCTCCCGAAAGCGCGTGCTGTGTCGCGCTTTTGACGTTCACGAGACGAGGCTGAGGGCGCGCGGTGCGGCTTGAGGAGAACTCTTGAATAAACAAGAGATATCCATTTTTAAAATATTTTCGTTTAATTAACGATATCTGCCGAACCACGTGCCCTATCGCAAATTCCAAAAGGATGTTTTAGTAGACTGACGTGCTGAACAGATCTGTGAAGTTTCCGCTCGATTGGATCAAAAATGAGGGAGGGGCTCGGTTTTAAATGTTCATGCTTAAAAACGTCATAACTCTGAAACCATGTGACGCATGGCGTCATGCTTGCTGACTTTTTTGTTCGTCGTGTGTACGCGATCCTGCCTGCAAAGTTTGGCCTCGATCTGTTCAGCCGTTGCAGAGAAAAAGGGGTTTTCGTGTTTTCATGAAAAACAATATGGCGGCCGAACCACGTGACCTGTGACGTCATAATTACCATTAAAATATTCTACAGACCGAGTCCCCCCTACGGTGAAAATTTGATCTCAATCGGTCCTATTATTGCAGAGAAAATGGTTTTTAAAGGAAATTAAAACTTAAAATGGCACTGAGTTAAGGATCATCAGAATTATCAGAATTCCCAAAATTCAAAGTGCCATAACTTTGTCAAAAATGATCGAAACGTCGTGAAGTTCGAACTTGATCTGTAACTTATCATGAGGAAACCATGTGCCGAGATTGAAATCATTAGCATTAAGCGTTTAGGAAAAATGTATGGAAAACTGTTCTTTGCGTGACGGACTGACGGACTGACAGACGGAGGGACGGCGTGCAAACCTATAGTCCCCTCCAGTGTACACCGGTAGGGGACTAATAACACAGTCAGAGAATTGTAATAATTGAGGAAAACGCTCGATCAAATGTACAAACTCTATAAAGCCACACAAGATGCTACAGTTGTGATGTTTAATCATGGCATCTAATGTAGATGGTCATTATTGGTGGTGGCAGCTAGTGTTGGTGTTTCTTTCCTATGCAGATAGCATTGACTGATACTGCCCAAAGTTGAGTAATGGGTCACCTGGATATGACAAAAAAGAGAAAGTGCAGGGACAGCAAAGACTTTGAGTCTGGAAAGAAAGAGGATTTTGTGCTTCACTTCAGTGCTTCCAAGTGTGAATATTTCACATTCTTATCCGAAGCAACATTTTCTGACAAGAGACTACAACGATATGACACTGACAACTCACACAACCTTCAGGCTCTGCATCAAGGATGGAAGATACCTCTGAACTAATACGTATTGCTTTTGAGGAGATCCAAGGATACCGTAGAGACTGTTATCAACGGTTTACAAGGAACATAAACAGATTGGCCAAATCTACTGAATCAAATCCTAAACCATCATGCTGATCCAGTAGCTCAGACCAGACCAACCAACCACACTGCCAAACAATAGCCCATCCTGAAAAGCGACACTTCTCAAATCCTATACGCCTTTCCTTTACTCCCCGCAATCGGGACCCTCCCCACAAAAATGAGCAACCAGGCAAGAAAGACCTTGGTCAGGGAGGTGACCAAGATCCCAATGACCACTCTGACAAAACGGAAGTACAACAGTCCCTGCAGCACCTCACGTATCCAGGCTTTATGGGAGAGTGGCCAAATGGAAGCCACTCCTGAGAAAAAGGCAAATGACAGCATGCCTGGAGTTTGAAAAAAGGCACATAAAAAACTCTGAGAACATGAGGCAAAATATTCTGTGGTCTCATGAGAGGAAAATTGAACTCTTTGGCTTGAACACAAAGTACAACTTTTGGCGGAAACGGAGCACAGCTCATCACCCATCTAACAACATCCCTACCGTGAAGCATGGTAGTGGCAGCATCATGCTATGGTGATGCTTTTTAGCAGCAGGGACTGTGAGACTTTTAAGGATAGAGGGATCAATGAATGGAGCCAAATACAGGCAAATACTTGAGATTAACCTGTTTCAGAGTTCAAAGACCTTCGACTGCAGAGAAGGTTTACATTTCAACATTACAATGACCCCAAGCATACAGCCAAAGTAACACTGGAATGGCATCAGAACAAGAATGTGAATGTCCTTGAGTGGCCCAGTCAAAGCCAATAATTTAATCCAATTGAGAATCTGTGGAAAGACCTGAAGATTGCTGTTTAACAATGCTCCCCATTCAATTTGAAAGAGCTTGAGCAAATCTGCGAGGAGGAACGGGAGAAACTCCCCAAATCCAGATGTGCAAAGTTGATACAGACATACCCAAGAAGACTTGAAGCTGTAATCGCTGCCAAAGACACTTCTATGTAGTATTGACTCAGGGAGTAGAATGCTTATGTAAATTAGATACTTCTGTATTTCATTATCAATTATTTTGTAATAATATCGAAAAACAATTCCACTTTCACATTATGGGGTATTATGTGTAGATCAATGAGAACAAATCTTAACATTATATACTGTATATATATAAATCATTTTATCCCTATCCTTAAACTCCCTATAATAAGGGGTTGTTCTAAAACATAGTTTAACTGCATGATGACATTTTTAAGTGGTGAAGGCGCTTCAATATTTGACTATGTCTGTCCGTCCATAAAAAATTAAGAAGAAACTTTCTACCCCGCCATGTTTAATTCTGAAGGGTTATAAAGGGTAATTCTAAACGGTTATAAATGGTGATTCTAAGGCGTTCTAAAGGGTAATTCGAAAGGTTTATAAAGGGTCATTCTAATGGGTTCTAAAGGGTAATTATTCAGGGTAATTCTCAAGGGAAATTCTGAAGGGTTCTAAAGGGTAATTCTAAAATATAATTCTAGAGGGTTCTAAAGTGTAATTATTAGAGGGGTCAATATATGGTTGAACCCCCAAAAAATTGATACAAAAGGTTTTTCAATGGATTCTGGTACCATTGGGCATGCTAAATAACATACTAAAAATCTAGTAACATCTGACTTCGGGAAAGGGGTCATTTTCAAGATGGCGTCCAAGATGGCTGCCGGGAGCTTAAAATGGCCATATCTCAATTATTATTCAACCTAGAAAGGTGGTTTTGGTGTCTAACCCTAGGTTTTGGGGCCCAAGGAATCCAATTGAATCAATAAAATTACCATCAGTTAATTATTTATTGACAAGTCCAAGATGGCATCCCAAGGTGACATCCTGATCCACTAAAATGGCTCTGTCGAATAGTAGTCAACCTAGAGAGATTTTTTCAGTGTGTATACCTAGGTTTAAGGCACCCAGGAAATCATCAAAATTACATAAATAAGCACAAAGTAATCAGGTAATCCAGTAAGCCAGGTTTAACAGCCCATTAGGCATTTGTTGTCTTATATAGTTAGTCGCTATTCATCGTCATCCTCCGACTCACCAGCTAATGAACCAAGTGTGTGTCTCAGATTGGAGATAAGAGTGTAATGTGTCTACACCACTGCCACCTGTTACTCCAATCCACAGTATTCAGTGATCATTACAGACAAAGGTTTGTACAAAGCTTGAGAGGTTATGGCAAGGGACAGACTATTTTATATTGGGGAGGGGGGTGGGGGGGGACTGAAAAATCTGACAAACAATTTATTTTCATCTCAAAAGGAATAAGTATATTATTTGGTACATGTATGCATAAACAAAATCCATATTATCAGCCTTCAAAATGACATTCAGTTGAAACTTAAGGCAATCTGTCACAAATTTCTGGAGTCTCGTGGATACCGAAAAGTATAGAGGGGTCAATATATGGTTGAACCCCCCAAAAATTGATACAAAAGGTTTTTCAATGGATTCTGGTACCATTGGGCATGCTAAAGAAGAATGTGACAATCCACATAACAAGATTCTTCCAGAGGAGTCGGAGGATGACGATGAATAGCGACTAACTGTATAAGACAACAAATGCCTAATGGGCTGGTAAACCTGGCTTACTGGATTACCTGATTACTTTGTGCTTATTTAAGTAATTTTGATGATTTCCTGGGTGCCTTAAACCTAGGTATACACACTGAAAAAATCTCTCTAGGTTGACTACTATTCGACAGAGCCATTGTAGTGGATCAGGATGTCACCTTGGGATGCCATCTTGGACTTGTCAATAAATAATTAACTGATGGTAATTTTATTGATTCAGTTAGATTCCTTGGGCCCTAAAACTAGGGTTAGACACCAAAACCACCTTTCTAGGTTGAATAATAATTGAGATATGGCCATTTTAAGCTCCCGGCGGCCATCTTGGACGCCATCTTGAAAATGACCCCTTTCCAGAAGTCAGATGTTACTAGATTTTTAGTATGTTATTTAGCATGCCCAATGGTACCAGAATCCATTGAAAAACCTTTTGTATCAATTTTTTGGGGTTACGTGAGTTTTTTTCGTATATTGACCCTACTATAAATTGAGTTCTGAAGGGTAATTAAAATGGGTTCTAAAGTGTAATTCTCAACGGTAATTCTAAAGGGTAATTATTAAGGGTAATCGTATAGAGTTCCAAAAGGTAATGCTAAAGGAAAATGCTAGAGTGTAATTCCAAAGTGTAATTCTAAAAGATCATTTTCGAGGGTTCTAAAGGGTAATTCTAAAGTGTTCTGAAGGATAATTCTAAAGTGTTCTAAAGTGTAATTCCAAAGTGTTCTAAAGGGTAATTCTAGAGGGTTCTAAAAGGTAATTCTAGGGGGTTCTAAAGGGTAATTCTAAAGTGTTTTAATGTGTAATTCTAAAGTGTAATTCTAAAGTGTTTTAATGTGTAATTCTAAAGTGTAATTCTAAAGTGTAATTCTATAGTGTAATTCTATAGTGTAATTCTAAAGTGTAATTCTAAAGTGTAATTCTAAAGTGTAATTCTAAAGTGTAATTCTAAAGTGTAATTCTAAAGTGTAATTCTATAGTGTAATTCTAAAGTGTAATTCTATAGTGTAATTCTAAAGTGTAATTCTAAAGTGTAATTCTAAAGTGTAATTCTAAAGTGTAATTCTAATGTGTAATTCTATAATGTAATTCTAAAGTGTAATTCTAAAGTGTAATTCTAAAGTGTAATTCTATAGTGTAATTCTAAAGTGTAATTCTAAAGTGTAATTCTAAAGTGTAATTCTAAAGTGTAATTCTAAAGTGTAATTCTAATGTGTAATTCTAAAGTGTAATTCTAAAGTGTAATTCTAAAGTGTAATTCTAATGTGTAATTCTAAAGTGTAATTCTAAAGTGTAATTCTAAAGTGTGATTCTAAAGTGTAATTCTAAAGTATAATTCTATAGTGTAATTCTATAGTGTAATTCTAAAGTGTAATTCTATAGTGTAATTCTAAAGTATAATTCTATAGTGTAATTCTAAAGTGTAATTCTAAAGTGTAATTCTATAGTGTAATTCTAAAGTGTAATTCTAAAGTGTAATTCTAAAGTGTAATTCCAAAGTGTAATTCTAAAGTGTAATTCTATAGTGTAATTCTAAAGTGTAATTCTAAAGTGTAATTCTAAAGTGTAATTCTAAAGTGTAATTCTAAAGTGTAATTCTAAAGTGTAATTCTAAAGTGTAATTCTAAAGTGTAATTCTAAAGTGTAATTCTAAAGTGTAATTCTAAAGTGTAATTCTATAGTGTAATTCTAAAGTGTAATTCTAAAGTGTAATTCTATAGTGTAATTCTAAAGAGTAATTCTAAAGTGTAATTCTAAAGTGTAATTCTAAAGTGTAATTCTAAAGTGTAATTCTAATGTGTAATTCTAATGTGTAATTCTAAAGTGTAATTCTAAAGTGTAATTCTAAAGTGTAATTCTAAAGTGTAATTCCAAAGTGTAATTCCAAAGTGTAATTCTAAAGTGTAATTCTAAAGTGTAATTCTAAAGTGTAATTCCAAAGTGTAATTCTAAAGTGTAATTCTAAAGTGTAATTCTAAAGTGTAATTCCAAAGTGTAATTCTAAAGTGTAATTCTAAAGTGTAATTCTAAAGTGTAATTCTAAAGTGTAATTCCAAAGTGTAATTCTAAAGTGTAATTCTAAAGTGTAATTCCAAAGTGTAATTCTAAAGTGTAATTCTAAAGTGTAATTCCAAAGTGTAATTCTAAAGTGTAATTCTAAAGTGTAATTCTAAAGTGTAATTCTAAAGTGTAATTCTAAAGTGTAATTCTAAAGTGTAATTCTATAGTGTAATTCTAAAGTGTAATTCTAAAGTGTAATTCTAAAGTGTAATTCTAAAGTGTAATTCTAAAGTGTAATTCTAAAGTGTAATTCTAAAGTGTAATTCTAAAGTGTAATTCTAAAGTGTAATTCTATAGTGTAATTCTAAAGTGTAATTCTAAAGTGTAATTCTATAGTGTAATTCTAAAGTGTAATTCTAAAGTGTAATTCTAAAGTGTAATTCTAAAGTGTAATTCTAAAGTGTAATTCTAATGTGTAATTCTAATGTGTAATTCTAAAGTGTAATTCTAAAGTGTAATTCTAAAGTGTAATTCTAAAGTGTAATTCCAAAGTGTAATTCTAAAGTGTAATTCTAAAGTGTAATTCTAATGTGTAATTCTAAAGTGTAATTCTAAAGTGTAATTCCAAAGTGTAATTCTAAAGTGTAATTCTAAAGTGTAATTCTAATGTGTAATTCTAAAGTGTAATTCTAAAGTGTAATTCTAAAGTGTAATTCTAAAGTGTAATTCTATAGTGTAATTCTAAAGTGTACTTCTAAAGTGTAATTGTAAAGTGTAATTCTAAAGTGTAATTCCAAAGTGTAATTCTATAGTGTAATTCTAAAGGGTAATTCTAAAGTGTAATTCTAAAGTGTAATTCCAAAGTGTAATTCTATAGTGTAATTCTAAAGTGTAATTCTAAAGTGTAATTCTAAAGTGAAATTCCAAAGTGTAATTCTAAAGTGTAATTCCAAAGTGTAATTCTAAAGTGTAATTCTAAAGTGTAATTCTAAAGGGTAATTCTAAAGGGTAATTCTAAAGTGTAATTCTAAAGTGTAATTCTAAAGTGTAATTCTAAAGTGCGATTCTAAAGTGTAATTCTAAAGTGTAATTCTAAAGTGTAATTCTAAAGTGTAATTCCAAAGTGTAATTATAAAGTGTAATTCTAAAGTGTAATTCTAAAGTGTAATTCTAAAGGGTAATTCTAAAGTGTAATTCTAAAGTGTAATTCTAAAGTGTAATTCTAAAGTGTAATTCCAAAGTGTAATTCCAAAGTGTAATTCTAAAGTGTAATTCTAAAGTGTAATTCCAAAGTGTAATTCTAAAGTGTAATTCTAAAGTGTAATTCTAAAGTGTAATTCTAAAGGGTAATTCTCGCGATATCACGGCGAGGTCACGTCTTTTCGAAGCTGCTCCATGCGCTCACGCTTTCGAAGCTAAGTGATATTTCTCAATCGTGTTTTTGTCGAGACTGTATCTATCTTTCGGTGTATGTACCTATAGCGTATCTTTTGGAAAATTTTCGGTGCTAATTTTTCGTACATGTATACACAATCGTCGGTTAATGGTATCGAGTATTCTGCGGCCTAGTACTCGTAGGCTTGGACTACCGTACCGTCTCCGACCTTGTGGTTTGTTTTTCTCTCAGCGATTCGTCCAATGCGCTGAAATTATTTTCGTTCACTGTTTCGTCCCAGTCGTTCACCCCGTACCTCCTTGTTTAATATCTGTACTCACAAAAAAAAAAAAAAAAAAAAAAACCCCAAAAAAACTATTTCCTTCCCAGGTCTTATTCGTTTATTTGTTCTTTTTGTTCGTTCGTTCTTCGTTCGCGATCACGCGGTTAGAAATGTATAATCTCTCCCCTGAACAACTATTTTCTCTCATATATTATAACACCCTTTTCTTCTTTTCCTACAAAAGGATGCTTTCGTCTTGCTCACCAAATCTATTCATTCCAAAAAATATATATAATACCATCTCTTACAGTTCCTCCTTTCTACATTCCCTAAACTATCCAGAACTCCATCCCTCCTCCAGTGTCCTCAAACGTATTTTTGACTCGAAGGTCTCAAACTCATTTTGCAAAAAATGTTCGTTTCCCATGAATCGTACACTTTTCAAAATCCAATCTCACCCCTCCCCTCCAAATCCTCCCCATCACCCATCCCTTTCAAATCTCCCCCCTTGCCCCTTCCCTCCCCTCCCTCCTAAACTCCCCCCACACCCCTCCCCTCCGAGACTCTCCCTCGCTCCTCCCCTCCTAGACTCCCCTCTCACCCCTCCTCCTCAAAGCATCCTCCCTGCTTCTTCCTCCTTCCAACTTTCACCTTCATCTCCCCAAACCTTCTGCCTTGCTCTTCCCCCTCCTCAAATAAAACCTCACTGTGCCTCACCCAATCTCCATCAAACCTTTTGTCTGCCCCATTCTTCCCTTTCTCCAAGCTATTCTGAAATCTCTGACACACCTTCAACAGCTCTCCCTACCTCTTCCTCCTCTTCCACATCTTACCCTACCCCTCCCCCCCCTGTTCTGGACCCGATGCTCCCCCTTCCTCTTCATTAACGGTATGGACCTCAAACATCCGGGGCCTTCGCTCAAACTTGACTGACCTCTCCATACAGGTTGCTTCTGACAAACCAGATGTGATCTGCTTAACAGAAACTTTCCTCCTTCATGATGTCTCTGATGCCTTGGTATCTCTCCCAGGTTACTCCCTCCTCCGGTATGATAGACCTGAGCCTCGTCCTGGAGGTGGGGTTGCTATCTTTACAAAAACCTCTCTTCCTCACTCGCCCTCCACTGCCCTCTCTCCACCTCACCCCCAGGAATACCTTTGGCTACGGCTTCCCCTTCGCTCCCACCTTTTGTTCATATGTGTGTTGTACCGTCCACCAATCAGCGATGACTCCATCTACATCTCACTGTCTGATAATATGGACCAACTTCTATCTACCCATCCCAACTCTCTCTTCCTCATATGTGGTGATTTCAATTGTCACCATGCCAGTTGGCGGGGTGTGGGTACCTCTCTCACCAGCCATGGCTCTTCAGCAAAGGACTTCTGCGACTCACTGGGAATGACACAATCTGTCAATTTCCCGACCCGGATCTCAGTCAACGGAGCATCTTCTCTTCTGGATTTGGTTATGACAAACTTCCCTGAAAATGTCTGCTGCTCTTCTTCTGCTCCAATCGGCTCATCTGATCATGTGCTTGTCAAAGTGGACATCTCTCTGACCATTCTCAGAGAGCCTCCTCAGCGTCGACGAGTCTGGCATTTCACTCAGGCCAACTGGCACGGTCTTCAAGCAGCCATCAATCATCTGGACTGGTCTCCCATCTCTACCGCCTCTGACATCAACTCATCCTGGGAATTCTTTCAAAGTAAATTGCTCTCTCTCATGCACAGATTTATACCATCTCGTCTTCAGTTGTCATACCCTTCCTCCCGTCCATGGTACATGGAATCTTGTGGTGAGGCTGTTGCCCTGAAACAACTTGCTTTCGTCTCCTGGAAAGCAAATCCAACGGAAGGAAATCTCATTTCCTTTCACAAAGCCCGAAACAAGTGTGTGTCCACCCTCAGGAGAGCCAGGAAACAATATTTCACCATTCTCAAGACCGAACTCTCTTATCTGTCTCCCTCTTCCAAATCCTGGTGGCGTCTGGTCAAATCTGTTTCTGGTGTTTGTTCCCCCTCCATCCCCTCCCTCACCTCAAACGGCTTAACGGCTGACTACGCACGTGAAAAAGCTGAATGCCTCAACTCTGTGTTTGCCTCTAAATCTTGTGTCCCAAACCCATCCCTCTCTGTACCCACCGTACCCAGTCGTACCCAGCTGCTCCTGGACTCTGTGTCCTTTCCTCCTGACAAGGTGGAAAAGTTTCTGGCAACCCTCGACTCTGATTCTGCAACTGGTCCTGACGGCATCACCCCACGGGTCCTAAAATCATTCTGCACTTTCACTCCCTCTTTCTGTTCTCTTCACCCTCTCTTTTGCTCAAGGTCATCTGCCATCTGCTTGGAAATCAGCCAACATCACCGCTTTGCACAAAAAAGGTGCAAAAACAGATCCCAGCAACTACAGACCAATCAGCCTTCTCCCAATTATCAGCAAAGTCATGGAATCCATCATTACTTCAGATATTAAATCTTTCCTCTTCTCCAATGGCTTGATCTCTGATCATCAATTTGGTTTCAGACCTGGTCACTCTACTCTGGACATGCTGCTTCTGCTTTCTCAACAATGGATGGAGGTCCTCAACGCCAAACAGGAAATTAGAGCTGTCTCCCTTGACATTTCATGTGCGTTCGATACGGTCTGGCACCCTGCTCTGCTCTCCAAACTCTCCTCCTTTGGTATCCATGGAAATCTCCACGCATGGCTGGCGGACTTCCTCTCTGGTCGTAGTCAACGTGTGGCCCTGAATGGGTTTCTCTCATCTCCTCTTCCTGTTCAGGCTGGAGTTCCCCAAGGTAGTGTTCTGGGCCCTGTGCTTTTTCTGGTCTTCATCAATGATCTCTCTGACTCTCTTGAAAATCCTCTCTATCTCTTTGCTGACGACTCTACTCTCTGTCGCTCCATTCCTCATCCCTCAGATCAGCAGTCTGCAGCCTCCTCACTCTCTGCAGACCTGGACAAAATCACAGACTGGTCAAACAAGTGGAACATGTCTTTCAATCCTGACAAATCTCACACTCTTACAATGTCTCTCCGAAAGGACCGACTGGACAACCCGCCCATCTACTTTCTCAACAATCCTCTCCAAGAAGTTCTGTCGCTCAAGCTTTTGGGTCTCACTATCTGCCATGATCTTTCTTGGGAAAACCACATTTCCAAGCTGGCCTCCAAAGCCAGTCGCCGACTGGGCATCCTCCGTCGTGCGAAGTCCTTCCTTGGCACACCTGAGCTCCTCACCACATACAAGGCTTTCATCCGCAGCTCAATGGAATACTGTTCCCCCCTCTGGGCTGGTGCTCCTGCCTCACACCTTGCTCGGCTTCACGCTGTTGAGGCCAAAGCTTTCAGAATCATTGGAATCTCCTGCGATGTAGTCAACGCCGAGGGCCTTTCATTCACTCACCGCAGGCAGGTTGGTGGTCTTTCTGTCTTCTACCGACTCCTCTCCGGCCTTGCTCCCCCAGCTCTCTCTGTGCTCTGTCCCCCCAATATTCGTTCAGGTCGCACAAGATCTGCCTGCAACCCTCTTCTGGTTAAACTGCCAAAGTCTAGGCTCTCTGCTCACCTTCACTCTTTCATTCCCCTTTTCTCCCGCCTCTGGAACAAACTCCCCCACTCCCTTCAATCCCACTCCTCCCTCCAGGTCTTTAAAACAGCTGTTCACCACCATCTCTTATCTTCCCCCATCGAAAACCTTGATCTTTTCTACCCCCGGTAATTCACCCCAGAGTCCTTGCAGTGTTCATATGTTTTAATCCTCTCCCACCTCCCCCCAAGTCCTCCCGATGTCCCTGCTCTCAAATGTTGTGTTTGTGTCCTTCCCCTTCTCTTTTGTGTCCTTCCCCCTCTCTCCCCATCTTGTCTACCGCTCCCCTTGTTTTTTGTGTTTTGTGTGTCGGTTTGTCTTTTTGTGTGATTAATGTTAGCTCTTTCACGAGCCTCGATCTTGTATACAAAAAAAAATAAAAAATAAAAATTCTAAAGTGTAATTCTAAAGTGTAATTCTAAAGTGTAATTCCAAAGTGTAATTCCAAAGTGTAATTCTAAAGTGTAATTCCAAAGTGTAATTCTAAAGTGTAATTCTAAAGTGTAATTCTAAAGTGTAATTCCAAAGTGTAATTCCAAAGTGTAATTCTAAAGTGTAATTCCAAAGTGTAATTCTAAAGTGTAATTCTAAAGTGTAATTCTAAAGTGTAATCCTATAGTGTCATTCCAAAGTGTAATTCTAAAGTGTAATTCTAAAGTGTAATTCTAAAGGGTAATTCTAAAGGGTAATTCTAAAGGGTAATTCTAAAGTGTAATTCTAAAGAGTAATTCCAAAGGGTAATTCTAAAGGGTAATTCTAAAGTGTAATTCCAAAGGGTAATTCTAAAGGGTAATTCTAAAGTGTAATTCTAAAGTGTAATTCTAAAGGGTAATTCTAAAGGGTAATTCTAAAGGGTAATTCTAAAGTGTAATTCTAAAGAGTAATTCCAAAGGGTAATTCTAAAGGGTAATTCTAAAGTGTAATTCCAAAGGGTAATTCTAAAGGGTAATTCTAAAGGGTAATTCTAAAGGGTAATTCTAAAGTGTAATTCTAAAGTGTAATTCTAAAGGGTAATTCTAAAGGGTAATTCTAAAGGGTAATTCTAAAGGGTAATTCTAAAGTGTAATTCTAAAGTGTAATTCTAAAGGGTAATTCTAAAGGGTAATTCTAAAGGGTAATTCTAAAGGGTAATTCTAAAGGGTAATTCTAAAGTGTAATTCTAAAGTGTAATTCCAAAGTGTCATTCCAAAGTGTAATTCCAAAGTGTAATTCTAAAGTGTAATTCTAAAATGTAATTCTAAAGTGTAATTCCAAAGTGTAATTCTAAAGTGTTTTAAAGTGTAATTCTAAAGTGTAATTCTAAAGAGTTCTAAAGGGTATTTCTTAATTCTCATGGGTAATCCCTTTAATCCCATTAAATTTTAATCCCTTTAGAATTACCCATTAGAAATACGCTTTAAACCCCACTAGAATTACACTTTAGAATTACCTTTTAGAATTAAACATGGTGGTTTGGAAAGGTTATTCTTCATTTTTGACGGATGGAAGGACATAGCCAAATATTGAACTGGCTTCACTGCTTAAAAATGCCAAACTGAACCGTTTTCCTTTGGACATGGGTGCAATTTTTAGCTCACCTGGAACGTATTTTCATCGGATAATTCCTTTAGTACCCATGACGCAACGGCCGCCCGTCAGTCCGTCAGTAAGTAAGTAGACACGCGCAACTTCTCCGAAACCGCTGAAGGGATTGTGACCAAACTTGGCACAGATGATACTTGTTATGTTGTGCCTAAAGATCGCTCACGGCATTTAAAACATCGGGGTCTAAAGGGGTCTCCTGGGGGTCAAAGTGGATCGAGGTTTGACCCCCCAAAATAGGAATTTGCTTTTTCCTCTGAAACTACAAACACTTCTGATGAAACTTGACCACAACCATCATCACCCGTGATATACCGACGTTTGTTCCCAGCATTTAAAAAATCGGGATCTAAGGCAGTCTGTTGGGGGAAGGGGGCCGGAGGAGGGGTTGGCCCCCAGAATAAGTATTTGTTTTATTCTCAGAAACTACACACGTAATTCTGATAAAGCTTTACCACAACCATAACCACCCATGTTGTACCAAAGTTTGTTCACGGCATAAATAAAAAAAATCGGTCCCTATGGGAGTGTATGGGGTGGGTGGTTGCCCCCCCCCAAAATAGGTATTTGCTCTTTTCTCTGAAACTATACACACGATATCAATGAAACTTGATCACAACCTTCATCACCCATTATGTACCAATGATTGTTCAAGGCATTAGAAAAATTGGGGTTCGAGGAGATAAGCAAATACCTGCTGGTTAAAAATGCCATGATATGGTTTAAAGTACCAATAGTCAGTGTAGTATACTGCTTTATTCTACCAGGTGAGCACCCAGGGGAATTGCCCCTATTTTTACTCATTGCATGAAGCTTTTCTATCGTCCACTGCTCAGCAGGAAAAGAAACAAACGTTCTTGGTAATAAAATAAATAAAAATAAAAATAAATAGGCTAACACTAAGCTATTTTGTACATAGAAACCGAATTTTCAGTGGAAGGAAAAGGTCATAAATGCACTGCAATATTACAAACAATAGGTAACTAGAAGTATTTTACTTCTAGCAACCTATTTTTAATAGTATTTTAAGCTAAATAGTATTTTAAACCAATTTCAATGGTTGCTAGAAGACAGAGCAGCATGTACAAAAAACCTATTTTGGGGGGCAACCCCGCCCGCCTCCCCATCCCATAGACTACCTCAGACCCCGATTTTTTAAATGCTGTGAACAAACTTTGGCACATCATGGGTGGTTAAGGTTGTGGTCACGTTTCATCGTAATTGTGTGTGTAGTTTCTGAGAAAAAAGCAAATACCTATTGGGGGGGGGGGGGGGTCAAACCTGGACCCACTTTGACCCCCCATAGACACATAAAGGGGCAGATATTTTTTAATGCCGTGAACAAACTTTGGCACAGCCCAGGTGGTGAAGGTTGTGGTAATGTTTAATTGAAATTGTGTGTGTAGTTTCAGAGAAGAAAGCGAATATCTATTTTGGGGGGGGGGGGGGAGGGGTCAAGTGGACCCACGTTGACCCCCCCGTTCACCCCCTTAGACTTCGATTTTCTTAGTGCCGTGAACAAACATTAGTCACAACATAACAAATATCATTTGTGCCAATTTTGGTCACAATCCCATCAGCGGTTTGGCAGTGGAAGTTGCAGTGTTTACGGACTGACAGACGGACTGACTGACGGACGATGTGGCATCGCATTAGCTCCCAGGAACTTGGTTCCAGTTGAGCTAATAATTGAAACTAGTGGGTCATGACTGTGGCATGTTTTCAATTTGGGATAAAGAAAAGTTATTTTAGAAAATAAATATGTATGGGACAAATGAGACATGAAACCAGGGTGTGATTTGAAAGTGGGGGAGGGGGCGGGAAGGGGGTTATGGGGCGATGGGGGGCAGACTGGGGGGAGTGGATGGGGGCATAGGGAGATCGTGGGGATGGAGTGTAGTGGGGATGGGACCATTTCCTTGGATGTGTTTTGTTTCACTTTCAAATCATATCTGCTGGAGGAGGCTGGGTGGGAGGAGGGGGGAGGGGGGGGATTGGGATATATTACCTACCACCATTGAGTGGACATGGATTTCCTATTACAATTTTATTTTGAACATATAACATCAGTATTATTGATAGGACTGGCAGGATGGCCTCGGCACTATGTAGGCATGCACACTCGTCTCAAAAGCAGTTTAACCTGTGTTTGAATCTCGGTCCGGCTATAAATTGTCATCCAGGTGTTTCACAGGTAGAGCGATTCATTATTGTGTGTGCCGTTCATTGGATGGACATTAAACAGGAATTCCGTTTACTAACATTAGTTGGTGGATGTTAAAACGCATCATGGCCAAATTAGAAATTCCTGCCCTAACCTTAGTCAAATGTCAGCCCTGGCCAGCCAGTTCGTGAAAGACTCAGACCAAGGTTTCCCCAGCCAACCCTACAATATCATGGGAATAATTGTCTGTTAAAGCAGAAGAAGAAGCCATTATGAATGGATGGATGGGGGAATCTCAAGAAGGTGGGGAATCACAACGGGGATGTAACATTCTAACACTCACAACGCATTTCACCCCGTCCTTGATATGAAGGGAAGGTACCTGACTAAACACAGTTACTAATGACATATCTAACTGAGGGTTCTTTATGTGTTTGAATGCTCCACCCCAGGTCCTTTTCCATAACCACAACAGTATTATCATAAGCACAGTGGGAACCAAACCTATCACAACAGATTAAAGTGGAATGCCATAGTGCGCATATGATACAAAGCAAGATAGGAAATGAAGATAAGACATAAATAATCCATTGTAGATTTTTTTCAACCATCTCAAAGCTCAGAAAAAGGTTACCTGTCCCACAGATAAGGGGGAAAAGACCAAGTATGAATATGGGTTGGCCGGCAGCAGCAAAATGAAACCTCAGGAAAATCGGCTAAATACCGATACCGATACGATATCTCCATGTGTGCACCGACCAACACAGAGCTCAAAGGCCTTGGAAGAGCAAACAACATTAATAGGTGGCTCCATAGGACAGACGAGCTCTGAGAAATAAAAGGTAAATCACTGGTGGCTACAGGAAATGTTGCCAGTTTCACAGATACATGATCTGGGACCCCATACAACAGAAAGACTTAGAAATGACATGGTCTTTATCAATGGTATAATTAAAACATCCGCTAAAATACTTGATGATAAGGTAAGTGGACAAGGGAAATACAAGTCTCAGACAAACATGAATATGTGGGATGAACCAAGCAAAATAAAGTGACAAAGAAAGTTATTGAAAAAATAATGGAATCGTGGAAAAGGCAGAAATCAGAAATCACTACAGGTAAGAAAGAGCATAATGAGAATGGCATTCACATCATATGTAAAGAAAGTCTGTAGTTTGAGATGGATCCCAATAAGTTACAACTTCCGCTGTGCTGCTACAGCTACCTTTCTTAATCATAAATTAATTTTATCCTTCCTCCTCCCCTAAACCCCTGGTCTTCACTGTGCCTTCTGCCTGTGCCCTCTTGTTTGTTTTCACCAAATGTGGGACTAAATGAAACAAGTGATGATTCTGATATCTTCTTGTGTACATACACAGAGCTCTGGAAACTTGTCTTCTTGTGCTCAGGTCACTCAGGGGAGCTCAGAGCTTATGTGTTGCTACACAGCACTCGGACATATACAGACAACTATGTTTGGTAGTCTTTGTTTTACTGCGCTAACTCTTCATGAGCAGTTTTTCCACAATAAATAATCACAGGTGGCACAACCTGATCCTGCTCAGAGGTGAAAGAAAGGATGGTGTGAATGAAATAGCCCGTTGGCTGAACTAATTGTTGCATCTCAGAATTCCTGGAACCAGGCTATTTGGAAATTCCTTTGAAGTAGGCGGGAACTTTGGGAAAGCGAGAGGGGGCCTGTTCAGTAGCAGGGCTGAAGGTATAGTCAGAGTTGCAGTACAGGACTCGGTCTGTATCACTTCTAAGACAACAAAATCAGAATCGGTTATTTTTGAACATGTGGCATGTCCCTGGTTTCCCCTCATCATGCACTTGGATTTAAAATGTCAGATCAACTGGGAATTCTTGCCAATCACATTCAGAAAAAGGTAAAACTGCGCTCAGTTATGCTTGCGGATGGTCCATCGGACACAGCAAAAGCTCGGTCCATAACCTCTGAGTTAATGACAATGTTGTCTACGACAGTATATATTTGGTAATCCAGTACCTCTTAAGCTGCTTAAGACAAACTTAAAATTTATACTATATACAGACTTGGCATTTAATATGGAATATTTTTTTTGTGGGGGTGTACTTACTTTTCAAGATGTCTTAGAACCAAAAGTTCATTGGAATTATGTTGAAATTATTCCAGATTTTGTTAATGTGACCTTTAAAAGAAACAAAAACCACATTTGACATTTTGAAACAAATAAATTGATCCTTGAAAGTGATGTAAACTGATATCGAACTCAATTCATGGACAGTACTGTGTTAAACTTCTGTACGTTTTCCAGAAGTATCTCTTAATTTTGCACATTAGCCAAAAATTTTTTTAACAAAAACAAAAGTTAAATTACGACTGGGATTACGGACAGTAAAATTACAGTTCAGTACTTCGTGTAACCCCCACGAGCATTCAGGAGAGCACATACACATTGAGGCATGCTGTTCACGAGATTTGCCAAGGTTTGGACAGGAATCGCTTGCCATGCAGTGACAATAGCCTGCTGCAATTCACGCACAGAGGTCGGCTGCTGGTCCAAGTGGTCGATTTGACGCGTTAATTCTGCCCACAAATTCTCCATCGGATTCATATCCGGGGACATGGCAGGCCACTCTTTATGCTCTACACCACGGTCAGCAAGAAAGTGTTGGATCATGCGAGCACGATGAGGCCGTGCATTGTCATCTTGGAAGGCAAAGTTTCCTCGAAAGGCTGCACGAGCAAATGGAAGCAATGTTTCTTCCAGAATGGCCCTGTACTTGAACTGGTTCAGGTTTCCATTCAGAACAACCAGGTCAGTTTTGCCCCCTGCATGAAAAGCAGCCTAAACGGTCACCCCACCACCTCCAGCTTGGACTCTTGGCACTATAGAATCTTTGTTGTAGGCTTCATGCACTTGTCTGCACACTCGGACATGGCCATCTTGACGATAGACCAGAAATCTAGACTCGTCACTGAAGATCACGTGATTCCAGTGTCCTGGCTGCCATTGACGGTGCTCTCTGGCCCACTGCAATTGGCGCTGGCAGTGTTGTTTGGTCAGGCGTGGCTTTCTCAGGGGACGCCTTGCACGATAGCCTGCTTGAACCAGTCGTTGGTTGACTAGCCTTCTGGATACAGGCATATATGTCAGTTGCTGCCACTCAGCCCGAAGCCGATTAGCTGACTTGGTACGGCCATTGCGGACTAACCGGTGCAGCTGGCGATCATCCCTCCTTGTGGTTCTGCGGGGACATCCTGGCCTCGGGATTGGAGTAGGGACACCCCTCTGAGCATTTGTTTCAGGATCTTTGACACCTGAACTTGAGTGATGCCATACTGCCGAGCAATAGCACGCTGTTTCATGCCGTAATTTCGTAAAGCCACCACTCCATGACAAACAGCATTGTCGAGTTGATGGACCATCTCCAGAGGAAGCGGCAATAACTTTTGGAGACGGGCAGCAGTTGTTTTCCACTAATACAGGACGCAACAACCCTTGTATACCCGACTGTGAAGCCAATCATCAAATGCACCTGTCCGTACATTTTGCCACGCCACCTGTGATATAATCCTGTTGTTGACTTCTTGCTGCGACAGACAATCAGTGACAAGGTTCTTTTAACAAATAAATCACCAAAGTGTAAAATAAACTCACCAGATTGATATACTGAGTTAAGAAAGTAAACCCAAGTCAAGAAAAAAAAAATATTCCATATTAAATGCCAAGTCTGTATATATATATCTATACACAATTTCTACCAAGTGTCGATTATTAAGTGATGGAACAAAGTAATCTGGAACAATGAATCAGACCCCTGAAAACAGATATAACTGGAATGAAATTGATGGTGCGCCATCACAAATCCCCACACTTCCCACTAAAGTAAAGTTGAAAGATGGCAAAAGGTTCCACCAGGAATGACCCAATATCAAATTTAGTGTCCATATTTTTTCTCCATTTCTACCCCTGTAACCTTAACTCCCTACCCCTGGGGCATGAACATGCACCATTGTATGTTAGTGTTGTCCATAAAGTGACGTAGACGTGTATGGACGGTCGGTATGCACATGCGTGGTCCCGCTTTTCCGGTGTATTGTCCACCTTGAGACTGATGCTGTATTGATATCCGAAAGTGTGGTGATTAAAGCTGATACTTCAACAAAGCCTGAACGTGTTTTGTTTGGACATTCACTCCGAAGGAAGGAGAGGTGTTTACCTTTACTGGCGATGGAGTCAAATCCCCAAAAAATACTTACATATTTTATGTGTCCGCCAATGTTGTTTGCAAATACAAATGCCATTCAAAAAATGTTTACAAATGTGCCCGTAATTGCATTTTTTGGTATTTACCCTTTTATCCCCACCCAGGAGGCAGGCCAAATTGATACTACTCTTGCACCTTTGGGCCATGTGTTGAACATAACTAACAAGTTTGGTGAATTTCTGCCCAATCGTTTAGGAGGAGATAATGTGATGGACAGACAAAAACGGACGGAGGGACGGACAGTCAGACAGATAGATGGAACCGATTACAATACCCCCACCAGTTTTTTCAAGAAGGGTAGGGATAAGTATGGTTTGTGGCAGAAATCTCATTAAATGAAAAAGCAAGTGTATCATGCCAACAGTTCAGGTCACTAAAGGTCAAGCAATGGTTTATGAGAATGACCTCCCATCGAAATGCAATTGATTTTTGTAACCATCCATGAAATGTATTACGATTGTGGTTGAGGAAAGTTGACACTTTATTGTTCTTTGCATATCCAAATGATAGGCTGTCTTGGGGTGACAATTCTATCATCCATCAGACACAGAATCAGTTTGAAGGACCAATGAATAATCTTCATAAATAATATCTTTGCCACACAAATGAAGCTCAATGACAATCTGTGGATATATTAAAACATCTCATTGGATTGGTTCACAGCTAGCATCCGTTTTAACGAGACTTATGCTAATCCTTTTGTAAGGAAGGGAGCAAATAAAATTGCAGGGATCGTGAAAGAAAAACAACAGTTTTCCTTCTTGGGCGACATCCAATCAGCAGTCTTATACATCAATGATGATTTGTTCTCAAGGTCAATAGATGCTAGTCAGCCCAAAGCAAAAAAAACAAGTAATGTTTTAAAGAACTGTATCTCGTCCTGTGGCCGCTTATGACATTTGTGCAAAATGAACGATTCTACAGATGTGTAGTTCTTGGAAAAATGCAGCTGAAATGCAGATGTAACAAAAAGGCCATCAAGAGGAAAAAAAAAGAAGAAAAGAATGAATAACAGACTGGGTTGGCTAAAAACTGGAATAATAACTCTGTGCAACTAGCGGATGATCACTCACAGATGCCCAATTGCATGGGTTTCTTCGAAGCTGTTAAACGACTGTTCGATGATTTATCCCTTAAAATATGGCAACCAGTGATGTCATGAGCATCAGTTATGAGATCCACTGTGCTTGTACTAAAGCCATTAAAAATATCTCCAAATGAACTATTCCATGGGAATGGCCAATATTGTGTGATCATTAAATATAAGATATTTCAGTTCTGACCAGAGGGAAAAGCTCTGACCATGACATCCAAGAAAACAATTTTTTTTGATTTGATAAAGAGTACAGATTAGTCACCATGTGAAATATTGTGAGAGTTTTGGGATAGCATGAAATGTGGGAAGAGGAGGAAGGAATAAATGGAAAAAGATGAGGTAACTGCAACAATATGCTCAGGCTTTGATTTGTTGGAGAAAGACCACCCAAATATAAACAAGATGAAGCTCCAGAAAAGAAATTGTAAATTAGTTTTTGTTAAGATAGGAGATGAAATAAAAAACAGTAAACATAGTAAATTGAACATACAAGACAATAAAATGAGATTAGATGTCAGCATACCTTTCCAAGAATAATATTGACATTAGGAGATGATAGGATAACAAGGACGTTTGGAAAATATATTATCAAGTCTACGCAACTGGAAGTCTTCGTTGGAGTATCAAGAGTCAACTGCTCTAAACGGTTTCCAAAATCATATTGCTCAATGGAAGAACCAAAACAACATTTATGGCGATTATGAGTCACAATAACGCAACTGAAGAGTTCAAAATTAATAAGGGGCAAAGATCAACCTCTGTAGAGGTGTAATAGTTGAGAGGGAAAGATAGACTGCATTTGACTGATTAATGATTTCTACGAGCGGGGGTGAAAATGTTCTCTTCAAAAACTTTCCCCTGACCATGAAATGAAACTGGGCACAGATGTTCGTGCTTTTCTTTGTAGATTCAGCCAGTGTCACAAAATTTTCCCAGCACTGGGTAAGCTACTAGTTCCGATTAAATGCAGAAGTCACGTTTCAGTTTCAAAAACATAAAAATTTGGGGGAAAATAAACTTTTATATACGTATATAATATTGAGTGTGTATATATATTGTTATATTTATGGGGGGTAGATAAAAGAATACCGTAGGAGAGGTAGAACTGTACAGGAAATATCAGGGACCGCATGATGTGTAGGGGCATTTCAATGTATTAAGTAGGGAGAATGTAGCTTAAGGTTGTTTAATTGTGCATCATGCGAGGGGTGATGCAATGCTAATTAGTGGTAGGGTTTAAGGATAATTTTCCCCAGTGCGTGCCTTCCCTCTGTAATTTTCCCTGAACGTTTTTGCTGACACAATCCTTTAAATTACAATTTCCGCCGACAAAAGCCAAGAACGAGCCGGTCGGAATAAGCCTCGCCCCATGGACCTAATAAGGAAAAGGCCCCACCCACAAGAGGGGGAGAATCGGGGGTGGTAGAGAGAATGGCCGGCAGGCCACGCCCCGAGGGATGCGATTGGCTTTTGAGGTGTGAGGAAGAAGAGGGCGCTTGGTTCTTGCTCGGACAAGAAGGCTTGGCCATCTTTGGTCCATGTGCTGAAAGAGAGCGGTTGGTGCCAAAATATTTTCTTGGTGCGTGAGGAGGGTTTGGAGGCTGTGGTGCTCTTTGGAGGCGGAGGAGGCAGCAAGCGAGGCAGAAGAGGCCGTGATCGAGGCGGAGGAGCCCGTCTTCACCACTTGCCTTCGACACCCGGGCTTTTTGTCAGCCGTCACAATCTTGTGCGCTCCAGCACGGGAGGCCTTGACTTGGCCATTGCCACCTCTCCACAAAAAGGGCCATTTGGGACACGGATAAGTGTATCCACAAAAAGGGATTTTATTTTCATTTCCCCCCCCCCCCCTCGTGTTTGAGACAGTGTGGAGGATCCTCACTGTAGGGAATTTAGCTAACCTCCACCTTTATTTCCGACCGCAATTAATTTTGTTATTGAATCGTTTGTCCGCAAATTTCCGCAATGTCCACAATTTTACTGTCATGTTTGCATGGTGTTGGTTTTGGAATAAACCCATGTGTTCCATTCAGTTAACATCTCAAATCCCTTCATTCCTGCACATGCCAAAAATAACCGTCATCTTTGGAGGTCGCCTCGGAGTTAAAGCTGATTCAACCATCCGTCTCAGCTGATATTAATCTCCAGAGATGTGACACTATATATATATATATATATATATATATATATATATATATATATATATATATATATATATATATATATATATAAAATCGCCCCTGCTTTAGCGGGGAAAAGTGGGGCCTTAAAACGATCATTCATTCATTCATACCTCATATATATATATATATATATATATATATATATATATATATATAAACCCCCACATATATGTCGTATTGGGAGCAAAGCCCATATTGGTTATAGTGTGAGAAGGCCAAAATATAAGCACAGGACTTTCAGAACTATCCGGCAATTGAGGACATATTGTGAAGTTATATCAAGCAATAAACATTAGTAAATGGACCATTTACCAATAAACCAATATGAGTTATACCAATAAACATTAGTAAGTGGTGCATGTCATAAAAAACATTTGTGAAAAATTGTTAACCTTCAACGTTTTTGTGAAAAGTTGTTAACACACATGTATGTATGTATGTATGTATGTATGTATGTATGTATGTATATATATATATATATATATATATATATATATATATATATATATATATATATATATATACTAATATAAATGTATTTTAACCATTCAACAAATATTTTCAAAACTACCCTTTGAAGCTTTGAACGATGAGTGATGAGGTGGGTCTTAGTCTGGTCTCCAGGTTTCCAGGCAATATTCCATTCTCACCCCCTGTCCTGAACTTCCACCGTTGTTTTTCTCTCCACCACTCCTTTACCGCCATTCCTTTGAGGGAGGTGTATAACACCTGGTGCGCATTGCTAATCTGGTGTATAACACCTGGTGCACATAAACGACTGTAATCCAAAGATTTTCTTGGCAACCCTATCGGAATTGTTAGAAAGCATCATTGTGCCAACGTTCTCTATCGAATTAAACAGATGGGAATGGCAAGGCAGAGTGTATGCTTTTTAGTATTTCATGGTTGTCCAATGAAAATCTGAACTGGGTCCGAAGTCGAATTTTTTTTTAAGCTGTAGGTGGAGTTCCAAGGTACATCGATGCCAAATTTGAAGAGGATTGGCTGAGAAATTAAGGAATGGTGCGTGGTGGTAATAGAGAGAGAGAGAGGCGAGAGGAGAGAGGAGAGAGGAGAGAGGAGAGGAGAGGAGAGGAGAGAGAGAGAGAGAGAGAGAGAGAGAGAGAGAGAGAGAGAGAGAGCGAGAGACTTTTGAAGCTCTTTTATTATAAAAGTAAGAAAACCATACAAGTCATGCAAATAATAAAGTCACCACAATTCAAAACATGTGCAGCCAAACAACAACAATAAAAGCACCAAGCACTAAAATAAAAAACTTAACAAACCATGATGAAGTTTACAAAACCCACCCTTTGCACACCATTTTTCCACAAAGGTTTGTAAATCATCTTTCATTTGGCAAAAAGAAAATTCCAAGCGTAACCTTGCCATGACTAGAGCCTTAAACACAATTACCACATCACATAAAATATCAGCATTTGCCAGGAGCTTTGCTTTTCTTGTTTTGTAGATTGCTAATTTTCCAATAGAAATTAAGAAATTAGCAAGAGCAGTCTCAGAGCGTTTTTTATAACTAAGTGGTGTTCCAAAGATGAAAACACGTGTAGAAAAAGAAAAGTTCATACGATTAAAAAAAGTTGATAAAAAACCAAAGAAGGGAGAGAGAGTCTTGCACAATCTACGTAAGCATGGAAAAGGTCTTCAGAAATCATACAAAAGGGGCATTCCACTGAATTATCCTCATTAAAACGATGTAATAAAACATTGGAGGGCAACACCATATGGGCGAGTCTCCAAGCAATATCACCAGTCCTTTTAACAATCGGTGAAACATGCATTGCAGACCATTGCGGATGGGAGGGAGACCCAGAAGGCAGTTTCTCTTTCCATCGAGCCCCAAAAGAAAGAGGCTGTAACGAGGGAAACCGAACTGAGATACACCAACGATACAGTCTCTTTTTATCCTTGCTGGAAAGTGGCGATGAGGATAGCAAGATAGATGTTGTGGCGCTATCAGCTGGCAGGCTAGAGCTAGCACAGATCTGTGGTGGTGTATGGTGGTCACCAATGTTGGCGGTTGAGCTCAGGCCCAGGTGCCTAAAAACACACAGGATTTCCTGTAGGACCTTGGCTACGCTCCTCAAAGATCTGATGCCAGTTCTTACTTGAAGATGTCCTGTGGAGAACCAACTGTTTCTGTTACAGTCACGAAGGTCCCGAGTCGTTTTCACGCCAGCACTCACAAAACGTTGCACAAAGGCACATGAGCGAGGAATAGCAGGAAAGAGGGCATTGTAGAAAAGGGGTTCCCGGAGGAACCTTTCACTGTTGTATGTCCCCATTTGGCGAGTTATTGAAATGGACCGCCAGACGTTCAAGACATCTTGGTAAAAGTCAGGGAGCAGCGAAGCATCGACATGTTGCAGCTCCATGAAGAAGAGTTCACAATTGCACCCAAGCATGCCAGCTTGTTTTAGTATACAGTTTGCAGTCGATTTACAGGGCAAGGCCTCCAGAAATATAAAACGACGAGCTGTAGAGACTCGGAAGGCCATCACCCGACAAAGAATGTCCACAAGCCCATGACCTCCTTCTGCCAGTGGGAGGCAAATAGTCTCTGGCTTTAGCCAGTGTTTGCCATCCCAAAAGAAGTCAAGTAAACATTTTTGGATTGACGACACCAACGTTGCAGGTGGCTGCAAGGCAATCATTTTATGCCATAAGAGAGGGGCCACCAGGTTGTTAATGACCAGAGCACGACCTCGGAAAGACAAGGTCGACAAAATTCCTCTCCATCTGTTTAATTTGTTGCTGATTTTGTGGAGCAAACCATCCCAATTCCTTTTGACAAAGCCTGGGGTTCCAAGGTAAACACTGAGGTATTTCACACCTTCTTTTTCCCATGTCAAATTCATAGGGAGAATTGGAAGGGCAGAAGGTGGCGTACCGCCGACCCAAACTGCTTTGCATTTCGACCAATTAATTTGCATTGTACATGCTTGAGAGTATACCCGTAGGCACTCAAATAGCAGAGCAATGTCATTACTGCTGCGAACAGCAACACATACATCATCAGCATAGGCCGAAATGATAACGGGATTTTCTGATGGAGTCACTGAAAATCCCAAAAGAGAAGATCGTAAACGAATCAAAAGGGGCTCAATGCAAAGAGAGTACAAGATTCCAGATAAGGGACAGCCTTGCCGAATTCCCCTCCCAATCCGCAAAGGTGAACAGAGACCATCATTGATTTTGATCAAGCTAAAAATGTGATTATACAATAAGGATACATATGAAATAAAGGATGCCCCAAAACCAAATTGCTTTAAAATGTGAAACAAATACTCATGATAAACAGAGTCAAAAGCCTTTTCTTGGTCAATAAAAAAGAGACCGGTATGTTGTTGTTGAAATGCACACACATCCCACAGGTCTCGTACCAAAAAAATGTTATCGTGCATAGATCTGTGCATAACACAGTACGATTGATCCTGATGTATAACTGTGCTAAGAACAGTCTTTACACGGTTAGCTAGCGTTTTGGCAAAAATCTTGTAATCTGTGCAGAGAAGAGAGATTGGACGCCAGTTCTGTATCAATTGCAGGTCGTTTTTCTTAGGGATAAGGCAAACAACTGCACGCCGACAACTAAGGGGTAACAATCCCTCACGCAGACTGTATAAAAACACTGAGTGCAAAGCAGGACCAAGCATGTCCCAAAAGGTTTTATAAAATTCAGCTGGTAGCCCATCAAAACCAGGAGCCTTATGATCAGCAAGGCCATCGAGCGCAGTTTTAAGTTCACCGAGAGTAATGTTCTCATCCAAGACATGCCGTTGATGCTCATCTATCTGCGGTAAATTGGTCGTAATATTCTGCATTGCAGGCACATCATTGGGCTTAAAGGAAAACACATTCTCAAAATAAGACCGAACAAAATGAACAATCTCCGTATTATCACTAAGAATATGCCCATCACTAGCCCGAAGACTAAGCATTTGCTGGCTCGCCTTCGTCATCTTCTCAAACTCAAAGAAATCTTTACAACATGTGTCTGACGACAGTAAACCGTTCACTCTCAGCCTGACTAAGGCACCAATACCATTTTCTTGAATTAATTCCTTAAGCAGGGTTTGTTTTTCAAAGAGGAGTTGACACCGTCTTTCATCACTGAGAACCTCAGCACCTTCCTGCAATCGTAGAATTTCTTGTTTCAAGGCATCAATACATAATTGTTTACTTTGAGAGCAATTGGTTTTGTATTGCTAACAGAAAACACGGATCTGCGCTTTAGCATGGTCCCACCACTGACAGAGATTTAGGAAACGATGTTGGAAATACACAACCTTGTCCCAAAAAACCACAAAGGATGATTTAAAGAAAGGATCGCTCAGAAGTGAGGTGTTAAAGGACCAATACAGGGTGCGGCATTTGAAACGAGGAAAAGAAAAGCACAGTTTTACCAAAGAATGGTCAGAGAAGCCTGAAGGGACAATAGCCGTATATGTCACAAGATTGACAGCAGAGTTAGGAATATAAAATTTATCAAGACGAGCAAGTGAAAGATGATTTAGTAAAACCCGACACCAGCTAAATTACTGCAGGTTTGGGTATTGTTGCCGCCATACTTCGTTGAGGTCATGCCGCGAAATTATACTGGAAAGAGGCCTACTTGAAGCTGGATGTGGCTCTGCACTGTTCCTATCTAAAGTTGGGTTTAAGTACAGTTAAAGTCACCCCCTAAGCACAACAACGTATCAGAAGAGAGGTGTCTCAGGAAATTAAAGGACTGATTAAAAAAAAGTTCCTCTTTCTGTGCTATCGCTTGGAGCATAGACGTTAACAAACATAAGTCGTTGCTGATTGTATTCAAGCTCTACAGAGGCTAGATAGCCTGGTACGATTTCCTTAAAGATGGGGGGGGGGGGGGGGGGGAGACAGACAAACGTGAACTGACAAAAAAAGCAATACCCGCACTCACAGAATCTGTATTACTAAAAAACCAAGTGCCAATCAGCTGTTGCTGCCAATCAGCCATGCAGTCTGCAGTGGCACGAGTTTCTTGCAATAAAAGTACATCAATCATTTCCCTCCTGGCTAATTGCACAGTTTGGGACCAACGCAGCTGACTGCACCCACCATTAATGTTCAAGCTTGCGATGTTCATAGAAACATAGGCAGCAACACAGCCATTACAGGTTTAATTCTTTCCTTGCTGTGACAAGGTACCTCTTCAGTCTTTTCAGTGATTGATCAGAAATATGAAGGGCCACAGATTGTTGTACAACTTCCTGAGCCCCACTAATGAAGGCGTGAGTATCAACGAAGAAATCGCAGATTTTCACGCGCTTTTTACGGTAAGTTTTTTGTAGGAAATCCACGATTTCAGCAGGAGGGACAGAGCCTCCAGAGACATGCTCCGATGAGAAGTCGGCCTCACCATCACTCGGTGAGGCAACGGAAGAACCCCCATCAGAGTCACAATCATTGCATTGAGAGTCCATTGCCGAGGCAACGGGTTCATCGACGTGAAAATCTGAGACTTCAGCACTATCACCCTGCTGACCATGAGCTTGACAAGGCTCAGCTGCCTCAATGGAGGATTCCACAGACAGATCACTAGTTCCAACACACTCACCACTCCCTACAGAGGGAGGGGTGGCACAATCAACACAAGCTTCAGCAGGGGACACACATGGAGGCTCAACCTCACATGGAGGTTTACCCTCAGAACACTGGAGAGACTCAGGTGCTGTCTGACCAACACATACATTTTCAGCATTTATCACATTACCCTCAGAGTATTCTGAAGGCGGGGGAGGTTGAGGAATTTCCTCAACTGGAGGAAACTGCTGAGGAGGTCGCGCTCCACCATAACCTTCACTAACCACTTGAGCGAAGGTTGGAGGACCGGCCAAGACCTTATTATCAGGCTCGTTGAGGTCGCTAGAAGGTGGGAGGGTTCTTTTCCTGGTTCTCTGTTTGTCTACAATGGGGTTTGCATCAGCACCATCCATACTGTTTACATCATCGACAACGATCTCAGTAGAGCCCTGCTGTTCATCACCATTCAGGCTAGTGACTATCTGTGGACTTTTTCGGGCACGAGTGCTTTAAATGACCATATTGACCACACTCAAAACAAACTAGAGACTCTGTGGAGACAAAGACCCGATAAGTGTGACCTTCGACCGTGAAGGGCAATACCGCATTTAAAGAGGTTACACCACGCGGTAAGATCATATAAACAAAACGACGAAAGGACATGACGTGTTTTAAACGGTTATTTTTTCCTCGTACAGGAACCATAGTAACTGAAGAAACGACAGAACCAAGTTTGTTTAGTTCAGTAACCAGGTCTTTGTTCTTAAGGAACGGAGGAGCGTTAGAGAGAGAAACCCGAACTGCCGGCGTGTCGAGTGGACATACCTGAACAAACACGTCGGGAGCAAAGAAGAGCCCGTGCTCGACTATTTGAGCAACCATGGGCACTGTGGAAACAAAGATTGCCACGCGTTTATTCATGCGAGAAGCCGCTTTTACATTATCCAAACCGATTAACTCTCCGACGGCAAGGATAATGGCCTCCACATCGATTCCCGACGGAGGTGAGCAAACTAACCCATGCTTCCGGGTTAGCGCTTCAAGAGACGTGTAACGAGAGCTATCCGCCATCGTTTACACGTTTAAACAAAGGATAAATGTATAAAGGGTTAATGAAGCCAAAAAGCTCCAGTAAACAAACGAAAAATAAAAATATTTACGAAAAAAGAAACGGAAAAAAGTATTATGATTTGTAACACAAGGCGAAAAAAAACCCAAAGAGGGAACCGCCCTAAGGGGGAACCTTTACCGGTCTCACTTTCTCATTCTCAAGAGGGGGGGAGGGATGATAATGTGGAAGGGTGACACACAAAAGACGGAACAAAGGTGAGAAAAGGTAAGGGGAGGGTAAAGATACAAACCACGAGCACGGAGCTACAATGCCAAGACACGAACAGACGCCATGACACCGCACCCAGTGCACCGACAGCCGATAGGTGGCGACAGAGAGAGAGAGAGAGAGAGAGAGAGAGACAGAGACAGAGACAGAGACAGAGACAGAGACAGAGAGAGAGAGAGAGAGAGAGAGAGAGAGATAGAGAGTGAGAGCGAGAGAGAGAGAGAGAGAGAGAGAGAGAGAGAGAGAGAGAGAGACTTGACTTTTGTGTCCTTTTATTATAAACAATGTAAAGCCATTTCACAAGCAGTTGTAAAAAAACACATTTCACAAAGCAGTTGTAAAAAAAACCACAGCAACCAGTTTAAAGAAATTGCATAAGGATCATGAAGACACCACAAAAAGAGCAAAGGGGTATTTAAAAGAAAACCAGCAAATATACAAAAATATATATTTTACAAATCAAAGGGGAAGACACAAACAAAACCACAACCAATTTTAAAGGAAATGCTCACGCAAGAGCTATAAATACATCAAGAGCAAATTAAGCGAAAACCTCAGAGAGAGAGAGAGAAATGTATTCAAGGACATAGGAAGAAACATATATGCAAGCAATCAGTTCCAAAGAAAAAAAGTCAAATCAATCAGGAATTATAAAGTAATTACCACTTTTGAATCATCAACTGAGCACAGAACATTGCCAATACACCACTTTCTCTCAAAAAGTTGGACGTTTCCATTACTGACAAAGAAATCAAATTCTAGCTTGAGTCGTGTTGAGACAAACCCTTTAAAAATAGAAATAGCATCAGAGCCATAGCCGTTATCTATTTTAATTTTCCGAGATTTATATATCGCATATTTTGCAACAGCAACCAAAAAGTTGAGAAGAACACCCACATCTCTACATGTGGGCCTGAAAGACACACCAAATATAAACATATGCATATTGAAAGGGTAGGACAGTTGGTGAAAAAGATATTCAAGGAACAAGAAAAGCGATGTCAGTCTACGACACTGTACAAAAGCATGAAACAAATCCTCCTTCTGATCACAGAAAGGACAAGTTTCCGGCAGTGAGCTGTTAATACGGTGGACAAAAATATTGGAGGGAAGCGCCCAGTGTGCTAACCTCCATTGTATGTCCGCTAACACACCATGTATTGGTAAGGTGTACATGTGAGGCCAAAGGGGGGTAGATGGAGACCCCGACCCTAACCGCTCTGACCACAAAGCTACTCGTGTTCTCCCAGAGAGGGGTACATTCTTATTTGGTCGAGAGAGATCACGGATTCCAATCTTAGTTACAAGATGAAAAGGGGGGGTATGTTCAATCTCCGGCTGAAGAGAAGACGAAAGGAGCACTTTGATTTCAGGGAAACCTAACCGAAAGTCCTCAATGTTACCAACACCTTCCCAGCCGATGTTTAGCTGTCTAAATTTTCTAATGACTATACGTACAACTTGGTCTACAAATCGGACAGACCGAGATCCAACTGAGGTTGCCACCAAACCAGCAGGTTTCCACTTAACTCCAGATGAATCTCTCAGATCACATACTTTGTTAATCCCTCCTTGGATAAATTTTTTAATCAGGGCATGGCTATGAGGGATACCAGGAAAAAAGTTATTGAAGAAAAGGGGTTCTTGAAGGAACATTCGACAATTATAGCCCTCAAGGAAGTGGTGGACGTCAAACCTTTTCCAAGTGTCCAATAAACTCTGATAGAATCTCGGAAGAGAGGCCAAATTTATATGCTCGAGGTCTATCAAAAGAAGCTGCCGATCATATCTCAGTCTACCAGCCTGTTGTAACAGAAAAAATGCAAAGGGCCGCCAGGGCAGCTGTTCAGTGAACAGTAGTCTCTGCAGAGACTGCAGCCGAAAGGCCACAACCCGACCAGAGATATCAACAATGCCCTGGCCACCTTCCTTCCGGGGGTAGTACAATATCTCAGGCCTCAGCCAATGGTAGCCACTCCAAAAGAAGTTTACTAGCATTCGCTGAGTAGCCATAATTAGTTGGTTTGATGGCTGTAAAGCAATAATTCTGTGCCATAATTTTGTTGCAACCAGATTGTTTATGACAAGGGTGCGGCCTCGATAGGAGATGGACCTCAGCAGTCCTTCCCATGCTTTCAATCTGTGCATAATTTGTTCCAACACTCCTTCCCAATTTTTCATTTCTGTTTCACGATTACCGATATGCACTCCAAGATATTTAACCCCGTCCGTTCTCCAGACCAGGTTGTGTGGGAGTGAGGGTGGTGATACACAAGAGAGATTGCCTTTGCCACACCATAATGCTGTACTTTTATTCCAATTGATCCCACCGTAAGAGGCTGCAGAGAAATCTCGCATACAACGTTGTAAAGCAGAGACATCATTGGAGCTTCTAATCAAAACACAGACATCATCAGCATAAGCCGTCTGCACAAATTCTGCTCCTTCTATGCTTCTCATTCCCTGAGGTATTTGCTGTCTAATAGACCGAAGGAGTGGTTCAAGGGCGACTATATATAAAAGCCCAGAGAGGGGGCAACCTTGGCGAATACCCCGTTGGAAAGGAAAGGGAGAGCATAACCTATTGTTGATCTTCATCATACATTGAGTATTAGTTTAGTATACAGGAGTTTCACATAAGAGGTGAAAGTTTCACCAAACCCCATTCCTTTCAGGACAGAAAAAAGGTACTTGTGGTCAACACGATCGAAGGCCTTAGTTTGATCAAGAAACAGCAATCCAAAATCGTCACGCAGGAAATTATTGCATGAAATAATATCTCTTACCAAAAAAAATATTATCATAAATAGATTTTCCAGGCACACAGTAGGTCTGGTCCGGGTGTATAAATGAACTGATCACAGTCTTCATACGATTAGCAAGTACTTTAGAGAAAATCTTGTAATCAACACACAATAAGGAGACAGGTCGCCAGTTATCAACCAGTTGAAGATTCCCAGCTTTTGGTAGCAAACAAACGACTGCTTGTCTACAAGACATTGGAAGTTCTCCGACACGTATGCTTTCATCGAGCACATCGAGTAAGTCAGGTCCCACAAGGGCCCAGAAGGTCTTGTAGAATTCTGTGGGCAGGCCATCTATTCCAGAAGCTTTCCCATCTTTCAGGCTCTGCACAGCTGCTTCAAGTTCATCAGCCGAAATTGGGGAATCGAGCATGCATCGCTCATCCTCCTCGACACTCGGAAGCCCAGCAGTTAACTCTCGTATCACCTCATTGTCCACGTTCTGAGGAGAGTACAAGTTAGAATAGAACCCTTTCAGAGTACACCTGATCGCCTGCTGGGAGGTCACCAGCGACCCATTGGGAGTAAGTAAAGTATGAATTTGTTGTGACCTTTTGAGGGAAGACTCTAACTTAAAGAACTCTTTGTTTGGCATGTCCAGAGTTAGATAGCTCATTCGCATTCGGACCAAGGCACCCATCGCCCGTTGCCGTACCGCTTCCTCCAGCACTGCTTTCTTTGCCCATATTAGTTGGTCACGTGCACCTCTCCCAACCTCGTCAACATTCTGTTCTAACGATATAATTTCAGATTTTAACTGATCGATTGATATTGATTGGATTTTGGTGGTGTATACACTATATTGTTGACAGAAATTCTTAATTTGGGATTTTGCAATGTCCCACCACAGCCGGAGACTATCATACTCAGGTCTGGAGGAGCGAATTTTCTCCCACATGACGTGAAAGGCCTCATTAAATTCCTTGTCATGTAAGAGACGAGTATTCAAAGACCAGTAAGCACTACCACCGGGTGGAAAGGGTAACTTAAAGGACATTGAGATTAAACTGTGGTCTGTGAATCCAGTTGGTAAAATTTTGGAGACAGACACCACATTCAACATTGGCTTGTTCACATAGAATCTGTCCAGCCTTGCCATTGACATAATACCATCATTGCATCTACACCATGTATAACAGCGTGAGAGTGGGTGTCGTGATCTCCACACATCCTTAAACCGAAAGATGTTGATGGTGTCCTCTAGAGTTTTCGTAGAGGCAACATGAGGCTCGTGACCATTCCTATCAATCGATGGACAAATTGTGCAATTAAAATCTCCCGTGATACAGATAAAGGCTGTTGGGTCCAGAGTTTTTACAAAATCCCGCAGAGTGGAAAAGAAAATTTTCCTCTCCATTGGGTCACACGGTGCATAAACATTCACTACTATAATCTTTTGGGTATTATAAAGAAAATCTACGGAGATCAAATGCCCTTTATAGATTTCTTTAAATGAAACCTGTTGAGCACAAATCTTGTGACTTAGGCAAATGGCAACACCGGCCCGAGGTGTAGGGAACCCACTTAGCCACCATTGCCCTTTAAAAAGTTTCCCCCAATCGGCTACTTGAGCACTAGTAGCGTGGGTCTCTTGTAAGAGAATAATGTCAGCCTTTACTTTTCTTTTCCAACCGCTTGAATGGTTTGCACCCTCCGTAAGGGGGCACGACCCCCATTTATATTTAAGGATACAACATTTAGTTCCATGGTTGATTCTTCTGGGGGGGGTGAAGTCCTCTTCCTCAATTAATTCCTTGTTTGCCTTCGTGATGGATTTCCTCAGCCGCTGAAAGTCAGGTTCGGAGATTTCCACATGCTCACTCCTTTGCAGCAAAGGTTTTGCGGCTGCAAGGAAGGCCTGGATATTAGGAAAATGATCCTTAATTCGTACATGCCTTTGTCTGAAAGTTTCCTTCAAAAATCTGACAATATTTTCTTTTGAGATCTCCAAAGGCTGCTCTTCCTCCTGAGGGGGGGGGGGGGGGGGGCTGTCAACCATTGCCACTGGTTCCTCATGGCCAATCAGTGTCTCTGTAGTTAGAATTCCCTCTGTGATGCTAGTAACGAGTTCCTCCTGAACCTGTACAGAAACACCTGTTCCATCCCCATCTACCTTAGGTTCTTCATCCTCTTTATCCTCATGCATCATTGCAATGGGGGGGGAGGAGTCGTTATTAGCAGTAATGGGTATTTTGCATTCCCCATTAGAATTGATATGGTCATCAGTAGGCTGTTCGGTTTCGCAGGTTGATTTACAACCTTCAGGAAAAAGTTCCCCTTCATCCTGAGCAGGTGGTATCATGTCAGCCATAGTTTCACCCCCTTGCTGATCTTCATGTGAAGGACTGTCTGAATTGTTTAAACTGCTTCCTGTCTGCACCACCAACACTTTAACACCTTTGTCCTCATTCCTCGTACTTACAAGTGACCGTTTCAAATTTTTCCGAAACGCCGCATCTACAATCTGCTGCTCCTCACAAATCATTCCCTCTACAGGTAGAGGCTTCTGCCTTACATTTGCTGACTCATCGGTTGCACGATGGCCAGCTGTACTGGATGACTCATCGCTTACACGAAGCACATCCGTATGGGTCTCATCAGCACCACTCTTAGCCGTACCTTGATGGTCCGATGTAGATTCCCGCACTGAAGGCGAATCATCTACAGAATCCTCCGTAATGGTCACGGGGGGAGCTGGTCCGGCTGCTGTGGCATACGTTTTCTCCCCATCAGGACAATACTGCCGAGTGTGTCCATGTACACCACACCCGTAACAAATCAACCTCTCCGTTGCCGCAAAAATCCTGTGCTCACGTTTTGACGACTTAAAAACGAGAGAGACATTCAATTGCGTCAAACCGTCTTTCAAAACAACATAACAAAACCGTCTAAACGTTTCGATATGCTTAAGCTTCCCGTCTGTGGTGCGAATGGAGGCTTGGATAATTCTCGACACCACAGTACCGTACTGACCGAGCTTCTGAAGAATCTCCTCATTAGACAGCGTCGGTAGAACGTTTGATAGTATTACCTTCGAGGCCGGAGTGTTCCATGGCGAAACCGGAACAAACTGGTCATTACCAAAGGTGAGGCCGTTCTGCACGACGATGCGCGCGAAACGGACACGTGAGACGAAAACAACCACCTTGTGGTGCATTCGGGACGCTGCCCGTATGTTCTCACAACCGATCAATTCTCCGATTGCGAGGAGCGTCTCCTCCAGCGAGACATCTTCCGGTGGGACAAAACACATGCCGTGTTCATCTGTTAACCCCTCATCGGCGTCACGACCGGCATTACTTCGACTATTCTTGCTAGCCATTTGAAGTAACTAAACGAAAAAAAATAACCAATAAATGGTACAAAGGTTTATAAAGCCTAAATAAATGAAAAAAAATAAACAACAACAACAATAACTGGGAAATAAATAAATAAATCCCGTTAACCACCTAAAGCGGATAACTTTAACCGCACTGTCTCTCCCTCTCTCGCTCAGTAGACAAGACGATAGAAAGGGACACCGACACTCGGACAGCAGAAAGGACCAAACGGTAGGAAGAAAGGAAAAAGCAACACGAAACACAGCACGTAGCAACAGACCTGGCGAGAGAGAGAGAGAGAGAGAGAGAGAGAGAGAGAGAGAGAGAGAGAGAGAGAGAGAGAGAGAGAGAGAGAGAGAGAGAGAGAGAGAGAGAGAGAGAGAGAGAGAGAAAGAGAGAAAGAGAGAAAGAGAGAAAGAGAGAGAGAGAGAGAGAGAGAAAAAGAGAAAAAGAGAAAAAGAGAAAAAGAGGAAAAAGAGAAAAAAAGAGAGAAAGAGAGAAAGAGAGAAAGAGAGAAAGAGAGAAAGAAAGGAAGAAAAAAACAGGGGAAATAATACAAGGAATAGATAATTATGTGGGCGTTTTATGACAGTTTTCTTCATGTCATCCAGTCCTGATCATAGACTTTCACTCCAGGTTGTTGTGCAAGATATTCATATTGGGGTTTCCCTGAATGGCGGACCAGGCTCCGAATTAAAAACATAGGTGGAAAGTGCACCAAAGGGCCTTTAAAAATAACAGGAACAGCAGGAGGAGTTCATTGGATTGATGATACATAACCCTTGCATTTATGATAATGAAGGTGCAGAGTATAAGACAGTTGCCATTGGAAACAACGTGTAGAAGAGTCAGTTATAAAAAATAAAACTTGAGGATTCCATTTTATTTTGCAGAGAAGATAATGTAAGCAAAGTTCCAAAAAAAAAGAAGAGGAACTCTTGTTTACCTTACCTGTACGTGCAACAACACAAATCTGAAATATAAAATTTAAGTTATGTAATGGGAACTTGCTTATTGTTTCCACAAAGCAAAAAATTGAAAATGGAGATTCTTTTTGCTGATAACAATAGTTTTTTAATTATTTCGGAATCTTTGTGTTGTATTTAAGTGGTTTCGACGTTGTTTACATGGATGCAGCGTGGGTTGGCCAGAAAAGTGTCCCTGCATGAACCGATGGCTCATGAACCCAGCTTAGAATCACCCTCCCATTGTATTCGTGCTTGTATATATTGCAAGGTTTACGTACGAATTTTATGCATGAGCACACGGGGGACATTTTGTAAGTAGCAGATACGGATATTGGTGGACTTCGCCATCATTGATTTACCCCAGAATCACCAAGCGATCTCTTAGGTTCCAATAAAAACCATGGGGACGAATGATCACGTGACCACAGTTCGTGCACAAACCAAACGGCTGTGCTACGTGAGGTGGATGGCAAAACAAGATGGATGACAGGCCATCTTTTTTTGTTAGTAACAAAGAAGCACATTTGCTGTGTATTTCATACAGTACGATACAAACAGGAGGCGCTAAACTAATGGAACCTCAGAATGAGAGCACGTAAAACATGCACTTAATCTTTATAAGAAACACTATTCCCTGCCATCCTCACAATATCAAATATACAAGGACTTCAGCGGGAATGGCAGGGTGAAAGTAAAAGTGCAGGGGATCATAAAGAAACAGGAAATAATGAATAAGAGAGAAAGAGAGAGGGGTGGTGAGATTGAAAGAAGAGAGGGGGAGAGAGAGAGACCGCTCAGACCCATCTGAAGCGGGTAAATGGTTGTGGCCTTGGGCTCATGAGCTTCTGTGAGATGCTGAACCTGTGGCTCCCACTTTGGTGCTCCTGCTCCTTGTGGTGATCGTAATTACCAGGTTCGATTAATTTCTGCCCAACCGTTTAGGAGATAGCGTGACAGACTGACAGAAAGACAGAAGGATGGAGATGATTACAATATTACAATATGTTTTTACAATCCCTCCATTTTACAATACTAGGGCGTGCCCGTACGTGGGTGCAAAAAAACATGCGTGCAAACAACAACAACAAAAAAAAACTTTGAAACCACGTGGCAGTAACGACCACAGAACCCCCCCCCCTCTATTTACATGAAATGGTTTGGTCCATTCGCAAAGCCAAAGCGAACGGCTTGCGAGTACGGTAGAACCCCCCCCTCTATTTACATGAAATGGTTTGGTCCATTCGCAAAGCCAAAGCGAACGGCTTGCGAGTACGGTGACCATACCTTGGGAACCACTTGTCCGATTAATTTCAAACCTTGAAAAGGCACATCCTCGGGTCCCCAGCAATATACCTGGCAAGTTTCAAGTATATCGGACCCGTGGTTGTCGAGAAACAGCGGTCACAGACACACAGACACACACACATACACACACACATACACACAGAGATTACTGGAATTATAGATAGATGCAGCCACTGCAGGCTCTTGATCCAGGACTTTGGGGGTGGGCCGTAGTTGCTGAGGCACTTTTTTGTAAATAATTAATTAAACCGGATGTGTCATTCATGTTTACATGAAGGGAAATTTCACAAGAATGTGGCCTACATGCACTCATCATACTAAAATACGCCATTTGGTGTCTCTCTGTCTGTCTGATGATTTTTTGACTGCGATACATTCCGTCGTTACTTATCCAATCTCAACCAAACGTGACAGGATGACTAAGGGTTACACAATGATGGTTGTAGCGCATTCATTTACCCCTCCCCAAGGGGGTGTTCTCCCCCGAGCGGGTTTTCCCCGGCATTGCCATCAATGGGGTTGCGTGTTGAGGTGTATATTCATGTTACATTAGCTTTATCATGGCGTTGTTCCAAGGCCGCTTCGAATAACAAAACTAACGATAATAGCATAATATTAATGTTATACCAAAACAATATTAATACCATTAATATCCCACCTCCCCAAGGTGTTTTTCCTCCTTGAATAAAGGTCGAGTCAACGTTTATAAATAGGTTATCATGGCGCTTTCATGAGAGCAACAGCCTCGACCAGTGGTAAAAATATTATAAACCACAAACACGCATGATTAGCTTTTTAAACAGTCGTTAATGCTGTTTATAACACGATATGAAGAAATTTGGAGGAATCCCGACATCCGTGAGGTAAGTTTTACTTGCAGAACTGAGCGAAGATCTACTGTGCTCTATGTACCCCACAATGGTTGGGTTAATAACATGACCCTTCCGGGTGCTAACATGGCGTTTTTTGTGGTGGCCTTTGAAACTCGCTCCTGCTGTTGAACACCAAACTGAAAGGGAGCCAAGCTGCCATGGTTGTAGTCATTTGCCAAGCTGCTAGCTAGTGCTTGCCAAGCCAGCCGTTCCTTAACGGTTTTGAATGGAGTGCTTGCTCGAATGCTTAAACCACTTGGTGATCTCTCCACAAGAAACTTGGTCAATGAACACACACCCAATGTTTTTTTGACCCAACCATAGATCGAGTGTAGTGTAATATATATATATATATATATATATATATATATATATATATATATATATATATATATATATATATATATATATATATGTATATATATATATATATATCTATATATATATATATCTATATATATATATATATATATATATATATATATATTGTTACAGACCGCGGATAAGATGTTGTTTTGCCGAGCGGATGGCACCGCGGCCCTAACAGTTACCCCGACTAACCCGATTCCTGAACGTTGGCCAAATCACGCCACAGATATTCAATGGGGAAAAGACTAAAGCGAAGGATGTGAAGAAGAAGAAAGACAAAGGGTAAGGAATACAAATATAATTTATTTACTATTTACAAGACCAAAAAAACCAAGGAGAAGGAAAGATAATAAAACAATATACAGAAGAAATCAGAGACACAGTGCAATGCGAGCTTACCTCCAGTCTTAATTAACTCAGGACAGAACAAACAAAAGACAGACTCACGCGGGGAATGATGACAGGAATGGCAGGAGGTGGATGGCTGGAGGGGGAGGAAGGTTCAGCTGGAACCGCAGCACGGTCGGGTCGGGGATGAGCAGCCGCCGCCCTTTCTCGATCGGCGCGTTTAGCAGCCGCCGTTCCTTCGCGGCCCTGCTCGAAACTGCCGTCAAGGCCCCGAAGCTGCTGGGGCTGAAGCTGCTGTGGCTGAAGCTGCTGTGGCTGAAGCTGCTGTGGCTGCTGCTCTTTCAGGGATCCCTTACTCAACTCTTTCAATTCACCTCTCCCTCTCGGCTTTTGCGCGCGCGCTTTTATAGCGCCTCAGGCGATCAAGCCGCTAGTGTCCAGGACACGCCCATCGGTCAGCTCGCCTCGGCCCTGATTGGTCGGCACGGCCCTCTGGCTCCGCCCTTGATGACGATGGGCAGGCACGCCCTTCTTCCCTGAGCTGAACACATGCTTAATGGCGGCAAATGTAGTTGGCAATGCGAATGGCAATGACGCAGTTGGAAATGGAGGTTTTGGGAATGGGAATGAAAGACGATCTATCTATTTGAATTCAGTGCAATGGAGTATTAAGTTAATGGAAGACAAATCCTTAGCCTAATACACATAATAAGGATATAACTGTCAACAAAGATATATCGTGTCCTGCATGTATGTTTTATGGACTAACTACGGGAACGCCCTTTGACCTTTATACAACCACAAACGGAGGGAGGAGGGGTGATATTTTACAACAACCTTCTACAACAACATTTTACCACAACAATTAAAAAAACAACATTCTCATATCCACAACAATATATATATATATATATATATATATATATATATATATATATATATATATATATATATATATATATATATATATATATATATTGTTACAGACGCGGTTTTAGATGTTATTTTACCGAGCGGTTGGTATTACCGCGTCCGAACAGTTACTCCCCAATTAGAACCCGATTCACCCAGAACTTTGGCCGGATCGCACCGCAGCTATTCAATAGGGAAAAGACAAAGGCGACACGGATGTGAAGAAGAAGAAGAAGAAGACAAAAAGGTTGGAAATACTACTAAATTTATTCCTACTATTTACATGCTCAAAGTAACCAAGGAGAAGGAAAGATAATAAAATAATATACAGAAGGATCAGAGACACAGTGCAATTATTAGCTTACCTACAGACTTAATTAAATACCCAGGGACAGAACAAACAAAACAAACTCACGTACACAAGAAGGGTGGAAAGGCAGGAGGTGGATGGCTGGAGGGAGAGGGAGGTCCAAGGGGGTCCTGCAGCTCAACCGGCGCGTTTAGCAGCCGCCGTTCCTTTACGGCCCTGCTCCAAACCGCCGTTCAGGCCCCCAAGCTGCTGTTGTGGCTGCTGTGGACGTCGCGTGCTTTGCCAGGCCTTGTCCGACTCGTCTGGTCCAAACCCTCAACTCGTTCTTGGTCCACTCACTCTTTACCACCGACTCCTCACCGCAACCAATGCAACCAACTGACCACCACCACCGACTCCTCACCGCAACCAACGCAACTAACGCAACCAACTGACCACCGACTCCACTGACTGACTCCTCACGACTCTCTCCACGACCAACTCTCCGACCAACCCACGACTCTTGCGTGCGCGCCTTTTATAGCGCCTCCGGCGATTAAGCCGCCGGCCTTTTGGACACGCCCATCGGGGTGCTCACCTCGGCCCTGGTTGGTCACGCGACCCTCTGGCTCCGCCCTTGATGACGACGGGCGGGCACGCCTTTCTTCTCCGATTCGAGCACATGTTCAATGGTGGTTTTGGAGGGGAGGTAATATGGGCAATCGAGGCTCGGCAATGACGAAAGGGGATGTGAAGGAAATGGGGATTTTGGGGATGGGAATGAAAGGGGATCTATTCTCTTTCACTGGTGCAATGGAGTACTTCAATTAATGGGAGACACAGCCTTACCCTAAAACACAGAATAAGAGATAACTATCAACAGGGGTATTCTATTACTTGGCTGACGTGTATGCTTGTGGACTAATTATGGGATGCCCTTTCACCTTTACACAGCTCCGGAGGTAGGGGGGCGCAGAATAAACAATAATAATAATACAGCACACAATCAAAAAAATACAGTCCTCATCTCCGCAACACTGCACCCTCCTCCTCTTAGGCACGGCCCGGGCCTACAACTTTTATTTAGTGTGACACGTAGGTGTAGTTCCCTCTACTTTTAACCTGACCCTGAGTGCGACAGTTTTAAAACATAAATAAATGTGTCCCGCTGCTCCATTGCACCCTGCCTAACAGACTTACGCCCACAGTTAACCGAATTGCGGAATGGTCTTCAAACTATACACTGACGGTGGGAAGCATTATTTACAATGACGCTATTTTTATTTACAAAACTAACCCAGGACCTGTGATTGTTCTTTCTGGGGGGGAGACAGTCTGCTCTGCATCAATGCACCATTAAAGCACCCCAAAACGCACCAATACACGCCCAAGCACCAATCGGTGCAGTCATCACTGTTCAAGTGTTCAACAATAAAAAATAAATCAACAACCCCTAACCCTGCAGGTGATCTCTTGCTCTTCGGCTCCCTCTGCTGGTTATTATATTTGGTCTTCCAGATGTTGTCATTCTTTTGCTTTGCTTACTGGCGGCCTATTTGTATTAAAACTTGCACCCAATGTGTCCATTTTTATTTATTTTATTTATGGCCCACAGGGCCGACTAGTGTGGTTCACCTGTGGGGTATCGGTGCCCTGTGGCCAAGGTCCGCCAGCAAGATTTCGGGCCCTCATGGCCGGTTCCAGCAGAGGGGCCATGCCCCAACCCATGGGGTCCATAAGTGGTGCTCGGCCACAGACCTGTGGTCCATAATGTGGTGCATCGATGCAGACAGCTGGTTCTGGGAATTCCGGGCGCACAATGGAGGACTCACGCACGCTCCCCTCGGCACCCAATGACGCACAGGTCATGTGGGAGACAAAAGGGGAAAGACAAATGAGCGAGGGGTAAGGTCACAAGGGTACACGTCAATAAGGCAATGCAAGGCGAAATGCGTACGGAGGGTGAAGTGAGAAAGCTCGTCCCTACCGTACGTCACCCCCCTGTGACCTACACTACCCTTGCCCTTACCCCATATTTACAAAATCTACTCATTTACAAATTCGTCACTACTGTCACGTCTTCCCCATATTTCCTCTATACCAAATTTGTCACCACAATCCCTCTAACCAAAATTTGCCATCACCCAATTCGTCATCAATCCTCATAAGGAGGGAGAGATGGAATTACGCACAATGTCACACCCACGTCATGATGCGTCTCACAATCCAAACATTTGCATCAATGAAAATAATTAAACATGGCATGGTGCGGAGTACCTGTCACCTCAGGTGAGTGGATGCAGATGGTGCGAGGAGACTTCATCCTAACTACTTTCTAAATGACATTAACACACTTTACACTACCCGGGGTCTTTCCCTGCCAATCCATTGGCCACTTACACTATGGGTTCTAAAAACCAATTCCCATTGACCAAACTGTGGTGCTTCTCAATTTGGGGTCTCACTCCCCCGATTCATCTCCCGGTGCCCTCGCACAATTTCTGGGCTGCGACGTGTAGCTCTCCCAGCAGGTCTACCCACCTGCACACCTCCACCACTGCAGTTGCCACCCGAGCTTACCTAGCTCCTCACCCTAACCTAACTAACTGGGGAAGGCCCTCTCCTGGCTCTGTCACCCCTTGGTGCCCTCTGGCACTGGGCTACCCGGGTCCGTCCTCCAGATCCTCGGGCCCCATCCACAACTACCGGCTCCCAGAGCCCACCTGCGGCCTCACCTGGCCGACATCCTCACAGTGGTGGAGTGCCCAAACCAACTACACACACTAACAGGCTACACGCCCAGCCATTTCCACAACACTAATGCACCCATCCAAAGACCATTCTTTCACCCGCACCACAGATGCCAATATCCAACCACAATTTACCTGTACCCTCTACCTAACACTTACTCTACCCGCCCCGGGTATCCGTGATGGGGGTCCACTCTTCCCCCATTCACACCTTCGCACCATCCACTCCACTCCACAATTTCCACCATACTCACTCCACGACCATCCATTCCAATACTCCATTCCATTTATTCCATACACCTGTCCTCCATTCACCTGTCGTTGCACACCTGTGCAATCCTACCTGGTGCCACCTGCACCCTCCTCCTCTTCCTGGACCAGTTGGTCAACACAACACACAATCACCACTACTCCCTCATACACTGCTCCACACACCTGTTTAGTTGCACACCTGTGCAATCACACCTGTTCAATCACACCTGTTCAATCCTCAAACACACGGCATCATCTCAGCTAACTACTCCCCTCTGAAACTTGCGCTTCCCAGTCGTCCCTTTAAACTATTGCGCTCCCCCGTCATTATCATCCACTCTAATCTACCTGCGTCCCCACTACAGGTATCAGTCACTAACTAACCTTAACGTTACCTAATGTCATCTTCTAGGGCCCTACACACGATATATCCTAACCCACCCGGGCTAGTTTTCACTGCCATCAACCCCATAAACTATCGCGCATTTGCCCCCACTTTCGTGAGGGATGGTGGATTTGCCATCCCACCACATCGGGGGTCTCTCACTATAAATTTTGTTCGTCCAAATTCCAACCAATTCAAAAATTTTCCATTTACTGCCAATTCTACCCACTATTATAAATTTGGTATCAAATCACTATCACCATCATCACAGTCCGCTATATCCTAGCCTCGGTGCGTCGTGACATCATTAAACTCGGTTCGTAAAGCCGAGCAATGAATTCGGGTGGTTTGGTCACCTGCAGGTTGAATCCGTCCGGCTTTCGGTTCAAGGGAGGTGGTTTGGTTGGACCGAGGCTCCACGCACCATCTCGGCGCGGCACCTTGCGGTCCCGGGCCCGATGGCTCAATCTCCCTCGGTCGGAACCCCGTCCCCACGAGGGGGCACCGTTCCGCTTCCTCCCACTCGCCCTTGAACCGGACCGGTCGCCTCGCCCGACAAAGCCCGGACTCGACCGTGCGGGGCGGGGCCAAGCCCGAATCGGCAACGACGCTTCGAAGAGAAGCGACGCAGCATCGACCCGCGCCGGGCCTCGCACCCAACAAAGCATCCCGCGCCCCGAGTGCTCGCATCGGCTATCCGTCGCCCTAACCGCTAACCCGGTTACCGTCGATGCTTTACTTGCATGCTCACACGCATACGCTACCCCTTTCACCCTCACAAAACCCGGCGTTCCAACGCCGTCTGTACATTCCACCAACGCTCTCCCTGTTACACACCACACCTCTCGCGCACACTCTTGCGCACACCTCTCCTCCGTTACGTCCTCCGTAACACTCACCATGGGCGTGCACTCTGGCATCCACCCACTAACGCGCTCACACGGGCTCTCCCACACCCGCGCTACCACCAATTCAGGTGTGCTTTCTCGCACACATTCCACCACCACCTTACTCTCCGTGTCACACTTCGTACACCCCGACGTGCATTCTCGCTCGCACTCGGTTTCACACTCGCGCTCCGATGTGCCCTCTCGCACCTGCGCCATCACCAACTCACTATTCGTGTCACACTTCGTACACCCCGACGTGCATTCTCGCTCGCACTCGGTTTCACACTCGCGCTCCGATGTGCCCCCTCGCACCTGCGCCATCACCAACTCACTATTCGTGTCACACTTCGTACACCCCGACGTGCATTCTCGCTCGCACTCGGTTTCACACTCGCGCTCCGATGTGCCCTCTCGCACCTGCGCCATCACCAACTCACTATTCGTGTCACACTCCGTACACCCCGACGTGCATTCTCGCTCGCACTCGGTTTCACTCCCACACTTTATAACACACCCACTCGCCGACGCACACTGTTTCCTCCCACGCGTGCCATTTCCACTCACACGGGACCCTTCACCAACGCCCGGATGCTTCCTCGATCCCAAGCGCGCGAAAATTCTTTTGTCGCTAAACATCCTCCTGCAAAATCTACCCGCACAATATACAGCATGACTCACCTGGGGGATCCTTTTCTCCACGCGAACCTGCAAACTTCCATTCGGGTTAAGCACAGCATCGTGATGTGAGCAGGGACTTTGTACATAATCCATTTCTCCCTGCAATTCCCAGGCTACCTCCGTCATCTCTTCAATTTCAATGCCCACTTCCGCTTTTTCTTTACTCACCTCGACGACCGTTGGCTTTAATAAAATTCCCTCTACCTCATCGGTCACCGGCTTTTCCAAACCCCGTGTCGCGATTTCTACCCCCGTCATTGTACCCGTGCTTTCCTCCGCTTCGCTCAACCAGCGCTTTTCGACCCGCGTTACCTCGTCGTGCACCCCTGGGACCCTTTCGCCCAACTTGCGGTCTCTGTCCCTCTGCTCCCTTTTCTCCCTATCGGCCCTCATTTCTTTCGTTGTTGCTTCAATTTGCTCAGTCTGAGCCCTCATTTTTGCCATCATTTCAATCATAAAGACTCGCATGTACTCTGGCATCTCTGGCTCGGCTGCCGCGACCATGGGCGCGGCTAAATTTGGTGCCGCAACAACCACGTGCGTGAGGACGCCATCTTGTGCGTCTGATACTCCCTCAACCGCCTCCTCATTGCTCCCCTCCATTTGATCTTGGGTTACTCCTAACCCCTCCTCTAGCTCACCCACCGGCATCCCGTCGCCTTGACCAGCCATGGCGCGATTTCAAAGTTCAGGTTTTGTAAAACAAAACAAATTTCGGGCGCTCCAAATTTTGACCAAATTTTTTTTTTTTAATGTTTTAAAAATTTGGTTCGGGCCCCGAATCTCACTCCCAGACACCAATTGTTACTTAATAACACAATTGGTGTTCCAAAATTTGGGCCTAACAAATTTAGTCCCAGGTCCGAATCCCACTCCTGACACCAATTGTTACAGACGCGGTTTTAGATGTTATTTTACCGAGCGGTTGGTATTACCGCGTCCGAACAGTTACTCCCCAATTAGAACCCGATTCACCCAGAACTTTGGCCGGATCGCACCGCAGCTATTCAATAGGGAAAAGACAAAGGCGACACGGATGTGAAGAAGAAGAAGAAGACAAAAAGGTTGGAAATACTACTAAATTTATTCCTACTATTTACATGCTCAAAGTAACCAAGGAGAAGGAAAGATAATAAAATAATATACAGAAGGATCAGAGACACAGTGCAATTATTAGCTTACCTACAGACTTAATTAAATACCCAGGGACAGAACAAACAAAACAAACTCACGTACACAAGAAGGGTGGAAAGGCAGGAGGTGGATGGCTGGAGGGAGAGGGAGGTCCAAGGGGGTCCTGCAGCTCAACCGGCGCGTTTAGCAGCCGCCGTTCCTTTACGGCCCTGCTCCAAACCGCCGTTCAGGCCCCCAAGCTGCTGTTGTGGCTGCTGTGGACGTCGCGTGCTTTGCCAGGCCTTGTCCGACTCGTCTGGTCCAAACCCTCAACTCGTTCTTGGTCCACTCACTCTTTACCACCGACTCCTCACCGCAACCAATGCAACCAACTGACCACCACCACCGACTCCTCACTGCAACCAACGCAACCAACTGACCACCGACTCCACTGACTGACTCCTCACGACTCTCTCCACGACCAACTCTCTGACCAACCCACGACTCTTGCGTGCGCGCCTTTTATAGCGCCTCCGGCGATTAAGCCGCCGGCCTTTTGGACACGCCCATCGGGGTGCTCACCTCGGCCCTGGTTGGTCGCGCGACCCTCTGGCTCCGCCCTTGATGACGACGGGCGGGCACGCCTTTCTTCTCCGATTCGAGCACATGTTCAATGGTGGTTTTGGAGGGGAGGTAATATGGGCAATCGAGGCTCGGCAATGACGAAAGGGGATGTGAAGGAAATGGGGATTTTGGGGATGGGAATGAAAGGGGATCTATTCTCTTTCACTGGTGCAATGGAGTACTTCAATTAATGGGAGACACAGCCTTACCCTAAAACACAGAATAAGAGATAACTATCAACAGGGGTATTCTATTACTTGGCTGACGTGTATGCTTGTGGACTAATTATGGGATGCCCTTTTACCTTTACACAGCTCCGGAGGTAGGGGGGCGCAGAATAAACAATAATAATAATAATACAGCACACAATCAAAAAAATACAGTCCTCATCTCCGCAACACTATATTGTAACGAATCTGAGAAAGTGTAAAGAATGTGAGAATTATGGTTGTGTTGTGGAAATGTCACCCTCCGTAATGTAAAGAAAGGTCGAAGCTCGTCCTCTTAGTTAATTCCATAAACCTACACGCAGGGCACCATATATCCTTTTAAATAGTTACTAGTTAGTCCCTTATTCTATGTAGTTTAAGACTGTGTTTCCCAATAGTTTGATTCTTCATTGCACCGAATTAAATAAGAGTAGGTCCCATCTGCAAAGTGTCAGGTTTGGATGGTTTTCGCCGCAAATGGACTCCATTGAGCACGCGGTCGGTTGGGAGAAGAAAGGCGGGTCTCCACCTCGTCATAGAGGGGAGGAGTGAGTCGGCCCGCTCATCCAACCCAGAACGAGGGGTTTGGCTTGAGAGGGCGGAGAGAGAACGCTTGGGGGAGGTTTGCAAAGGTTGAAGGGTGGGGCTTATATAACCCGCGGGAGACGCCCCCACAAGAGATGCGCTGGAGATGTGCAGGTGTGTCCAAGCCGGCGTGATACGTGCCGCGCTGCAGGGAATACGGACCGAGGCAACGCAAGGAGCGCGCGACGCAGCAGTGCGGAGAAAGGAACTTCGCCCGCGCAGTTTGGGACCGCGGGAGTTCGCACGACCGCGGCTCGGCTTTTTGACGGCGGTGCCTTCTGGCCCGACTGTGCCCAGTCCCCGCTGAACCTTCCTTGCCTCTCAAAGCCATCCATCTCCAAGCCATTCATTCCTGCCTGCATTTCCCCGTGTAAGTGTGAATGTTCGTCTGTCTTTCACGTTGTCCTGGGGTTTATTAATTAAGCTTGTATAGGTAAGCTAATGATTTCACTGTGTCTCCTGCTCCTTCCATTTCCCTGTATATAACCTTGACTGCTCTTTTTGCTTTGGCTTGTGTAAACAATTAATAAATCCTGTTATTCCTCCGTACTTCTTCTTCTTCTTCTTCATTCTCGTTCGGTCGCTTTAGTGGTTTCAATATTGAGTGTACGTGGCGCGATTCGGCCAACGTTCAGGATCGGGTTTAGTGAAGGATAATGACTCGAACTTCGGGTTGCTAAAAACCGCTCGGCAACTAGACCATCCAAACCGGGGTTCGAGCGGTACTTGTCTCCCTAGTCTGCGGAGGGACGGATAAAGGTATTCGGGATAAACCCTGGACCCATAACCCTGATCCGTTCCATCCCGCGGGATAGCGTTACAAGTGCCAGGAGCGGCGACGGCCAGGTAACGGACAAGGGGTTAACCCCCCCTTGCTAATGGGAGAGCCGTCGTTCCGTATCCGTAACAAATATATATATATATATATATATATATATATATTTATATATACAATATAAATATAATTATATATATATAATATTTAATATTTATAATTTAGCAACAATAGCAGGGTGATTGGAAAGTAACTCCCTATTTTAAAATACTTATAATTTATTTCTTAACTATAATTTTTACAAGAAATGGATATAAGAAGAAAGCGTACAGCATGAAGTTTTATATAAATTCGATATGGGCACCAGAATTTGCCACCAGCTTCTCAAGCCGCCCGGGAACCGCGTCAACTGATTTCACCAGGAACTCTTGTGGGATGGAAGACATAACTTCTCGTATTCGCCTTTCAAGTTCTTCCAAAGTCGTTGGTTTGGTACAGTAGACTTGCTCTTTTACCCAACCCCAAATAAAAAAGTCACATGGTGTTAAGTCAGGGCTCCTGGCTGGCCACTCATACGGACCACGACGACCCATCCATCTCCCAGGGAAGTGGGCATTCAGCCATTCACGAACAACAATAGCAAAATGTGGAGGAGCGCCATCTTGCATGAAAATCAAATCTTCAACATTCTCCGAAGCACTGATAATTGGCCAGATTTCGTCTTGCAGCATGGTGAGGTACCTTTTGGCATTCATGGTATCGCGAAGAATGAAGGGACCTACAATCCTTTCCGAAGTCATTCCACACCACACCGTTACCTTGGGCCGATATTGCGTTTTTTCAGAAATAACACGAGGATCTTCTCCTGCCCAGTAATAGCAGTTGTGACGGTTCACAAACCCACCGATGTGAAATACCGCTTCATCAGACCAGAGGATATTTTTAAAGAGATCAGACCAATCTTCATACCAAGCCAGCATCACCTCCCCAAACTCCATGCGAATGTCGCAGTCTTCAGCAGAGAGTGCTTGACAGTAGTGCGGCTTCCAAGCATGCCATTTAAGCTCCTTTTTGAGCACAGTTCGTACTGTGTGAAAGGAGAGCCCACTTTCCCTTGCTGCTTGTCGAATTGACTTTCTTGGGCTATGTGTAAACATTTCTTGAACTGCTTGCACTGTCTCCGGGTCACAGGACTTGGAAGGGCGACCGCTTCTTCGAGTATCAGATACAGATCCTGTAGCCATGAGTTTTGCATGACAATTCTTGATCGTCTTTGCCTCAACTTGAGCATGTGCTCCTTTAATGGTCCTCCACCATCTTTGCACTTGAACAACGGATTTCCAAACTTCGTAACGTGCCGCGAGCTGGGCACGCTCCTGCAGGGTAAGACGTCCAGCCATGTTTGTAGGGCTTCCGAATTTCAAACAAAACATAATCTGAAAAAAAACCAAGACAGATTAAATTCTCATAGATAAAGGAAGAAACACAAAAAATGTGAGAAAAATATTACAATAAATAAATAATTTCTAAATATTTTAAAATAGGGAGTTACTTTTCAATCACCCTATATATATATATATATATATATATATATATATATATATATATATATATATATATATATATATATATATATATATATATATATCAGTCATTATGCGACGCATTATGCCCGCAAGTTGAGAGCGGGCCTGCCCGGGCGTCCTGGACAAGCCCGGCATGGTGATCGCTCCGCGTCCTTGGTAGGTGCAAAGCGATTGTGTAAACCCAGCGGTAGCCGCTACACACGTCACCCCAGAATCGACTTGCACCGGCAGGGTCAATTTAAGGGGGGTCCTGATGACCCGGCCAAAGCGACCCCTGGCGGGTCGTGGGGGGGGGGGGGTCCGGTGTGGTGGTGAGCGGTCGAGTGGGGGGCACCGTGGACGGGGGGCGGGGGCACCGTGGACGGGGGGCGGCCTCGCTGCGGCGGAAGGGCCAACCGTGGCGGTTGGTCGATGTCCACGTGCGCCGGCTTGAGGCGGTCCACCGCAATCCGGTCCGACCTGCCGCCGATGTCGATGACGAACGACTTGTCGTCCCGTTGCAGGACCCGGAAGGGCCGGTCGTACGGCGGCCGGAGTGGCCCCCGATGTGCGTCATGACGCACAAAAACGTACTCCGCTGTGTGAAGCGCTGGGGGGACGTAGGACTGGGGGTCACCGTGGTGGGACGTTGGCACGGGGGCAATCCGTCGGGCGGCCTCCTGGAGGTCCGAGCGCTGGTGAGCTGTGGACCAGGGACTGGTAGCGTCGGGCACGAATTCGCCCGGGACGCGTAGCGCCTGGCCGTAGACAAGCTCGGCGGTGGATGCCCGGAGGTCCTCCTTGGGGGCCGTGCGGAGGCCCAAAAGGACCCACGGCAGCCGGTCGGCCCAACCGCCGTCCTGAAGGCCGGCCATGAGCGCGGCCTTCATGGAGCGGTGGAATCGCTCGCACAACCCGTTGGCTTGGGGGTGGTAGGCCGTAGTATGGTGGAGCTTGACCCCCAGGTTGCGGGCGAACGCGCCCCACAGCTCGGAGGTGAACTGCGGTCCGCGGTCTGACGAGATGTCCGCCGGTGCGCCGAAGCGGGCGACCCAGGTGGCGATGAAAGCCTGCGCCACGTCGGCGGTGGTGGTGGAGACGAGGGGAACGGCCTCTGGCCACCTGGTGGTCCTGTCCACCATGGTGAGCAGGTGTGTGAACCCCCATGATGGGAGGAGGGGGCCCACCAGGTCCACGTTGACGTGGTCGAAACGTCGTTCGGGCACGGTGAAAGGTGCCAGCGGGGCCTGGGTGCGTCGGTGGACCTTGGCCTGTTGGCAGGCTGTGCAGGTGCTGGTCCAATCGCGGACTTCCCGTCGAAGGCCGTGCCAGACGAATCGCGCCGACACCAGCTTCTGGGAAGCTTTCCGGCCCAGGTGGGAAAGGCCGTGGAGGGAGGCAAAGATGCGGCGTTGCCAGGTAACGGGCACGATGGGGCGAGGCTGGCCTTGGGAGACGTCGCAGAGCAGGACAGTGTCCGCGAAGGGGATGTCGGCCAGGCGGAGTCCCGTGTCCGCCGCCCGGAGGGCTTGCACCGTGGTGTCGGTGGTTTGGTCCGCCGCCATAAGCGCGAAGTCCACGCCGAGGTGGACCACGTTCGCGCTGGCCCGAGAAAGACAGTCGGCCACGGCGTTGTCTTTGCCGGCGACGTGCCGGATGTCCGTGGTAAACTCCGACACGGCGGAGAGGTGGCGCTGTTGGCGGGCCGACCACGGCTCCGTGACCTTGGCCATTGCGTAAACCAACGGCTTGTGGTCGACGAACGCCGTGAAGGGTCGGCCCTCCAGGAGGTGGCGGAAATGGCGAATGGCCAGGTGTAGACCGAGGAGCTCACGGTCAAACGTGCTATATTTGAGCTCGTTCGGCCGGAGCTGCCGGCTGAAAAAAGCGAGTGGCTGCCAAACCCCGTTCACCCATTGCTCATGTACGGCGCCCACCGCGTAGTCGGAGGCATCCGTGGTGAGGGCGATGGGAGCGTTGAGCACCGGGTGAGCGAGCAGTGTTGCGTCGGCGGGGGCCCGCTTTGAGCTTTTGAAGGCCGCGTCCATTGCTGCGGACCAGACGATGTCGTGCTTGGCCGGCTTGCCCGGAGGGCTTCGTAGAGGGGCCGCATGAGTTGAGCAGCGCGGGGCATGAAGCGGTGATAGAAATTCACCATTCCCAGGAATTCCTGCAGGGCCTTTATGGAGCGGGGACGCGGAAACATGGTGATGGCCTCGACCTTGGTTGGCAGCGGCACGGCCCCGTTCTTTGTGATGTGGTGGCCCAAAAAATCAACGGCCGTCGTGCCGAAGTGGCATTTGGCCGGGTTGATGATGAGGCCGTGCTCGCTGAGGCGCCCGAACAGTGTTCGGAGGTGGAGGAGGTGCTCGGCCCGGGACGTGCTGGCGACGAGGATGTCGTCCAGGTAAACGAAGAGGAACGGCAGGTCACGCAGCATGCCGTCCATCAAGCGCTGGAACGCCTGAGCCGCGTTCTTGAGGCCAAACGGCATCCGCAGGAATTCGAACAAGCCGAACGGTGTGATGACGGCCGTTTTAGGGACGTCGGCCGCCCTGACAGGTGCCTGGTGATAACCCCGTATGAGATCGATTTTTGAAAAAATGACCCGTCCTGCCAGACGGGCGGAGAAGTCTTGGATGTGCGGGATCGGATACCTGTCGGGGGTGGTAGCGTCGTTAAGGCGGCGGTAGTCGCCACATGGGCGCCAGCCGCCCCCTGGTTTTGGGACGATGTGTAGTGGCGAAGCCCACGCGCTATCGGAGCGCCGCACGATGTCGAGGTGTTCCAAAGCGTCGAACTCGGCTTTGGCCACGGCGAGCTTGGCTGGGTCGAGGAGGCGGGCTCTGGCGTAGACCGGCGGGCCCGTGGTTGGTATGTGATGCTCGATCCCATGTCGTACTGCGACGGCCGAAAACGTCGGCCGCGTGAGGGCCGGGAACTCCGTGAGCAGGCGAGCAAACTCGTTCGCCGCCGGGAGGGCGCATGCCAGCTCGGTCGGAGCGGAGCTGCTCAATGTGCATACCAGGGAGCTGAAGGTCTCGGCGTTGATGAGGCGACGCCGTTGGACGTCCACCAGCAGTCCGTGTGCGCAGAGGAAGTCAGCGCCTAGCAGAGCCATGGGCACGCTTGCGGTTACAAAAGTCCAATTAAAGCGTTGGCCGCCGAAGCAGAGGGTGACGTTGCGCGGGCCGAAGGTGCGGATGGCCGATCCGTTGCCCGCAACCAAAGGAGGGGCCGCAAACGGCGGACTGCCTGTCCTGATCGGACGCGGGTATGACGCTCAGTTGGGCACCGGTGTCGCACAGGAAGCGCCGTCCGGACGCTTTGTCCATGATGAAAAGTAAGTTGCCCGTGTGGCCGGCGCTCATGGCTGGTAATGAACGCCGGCCCGGCCGTTTCCCGACCTGCCGAAGGTGCACGGGGGTCGGCATGTCCGGGCCTTCTGTCCGAACCTGGCATGATAGTAATGTGAAGAATCAGCTCTTCCTTTGCCAAAGAAGTCCACAATAGCCTGGAATGGCGCAGCTTTATTAAAGAACCAACTTATACAGATCCGGAGGAGGCCAAGACATCTATAGCAAGAGCCAGTCTCATGCCACGTCAAGCCTTCCTGAAAACACATTGATTCCCAGTCCATTTATATAGGGACACGTTTTATCAGGAAATCTCCGAGGGAACAAACAACACTGGGAGAGGTTCCTCCCACCGTTATCATTCGGGGGAGTCAGCCCGTCCTTATCATTTGGACCAAATGTTTCTCTGGGCTCCGAGAAAACAGAAATGTAACTCACAATGAGGAGAGTGTATGCTTAGCCAAACAAACCCATATATTTTATGGGTTTGTGTACATGAGTAATCCAAAGCATGTTTATACAGAGTCATGCGTTGCTGAGATTAAAACAAAATATATATGGTTAACGATCATGTCATTCTACTAGCATTACGCAAAAACAAGCGCATGTGGGCGTGGTTTTACGACCAGCCTGGAAAAAAGCACACGTATACAGTTTGTTCAGCATGACCTCATTTTAAGCCTTTCCTCATCCAAAACTAAAACGAAGCAAAAACCCTTTATTTACTTTATGAAAATAGCATTTCTAGACAACATTTAAATCATAACACATTACGCCTAACGTCTATAACTGAACTTTAGGCAATAACAAATCTACTACTTGACATTCCTTCCTCTTGTCTCGTCGAGACAAAGTATCTTAAGAGACAACGTGCCACATTGGGCTTTATTGAAAAATAATTGTGTAATGCGGGTATTGAAAAAATAATTGTGTAATGCGGGTATCTCCCAAGGGCATATCGTGCGCCCAAAGCGCCTCGCCCGTGCATTTGGCGAACGTGTCGTGTGGTGCGTGCTCGGAGCCTGAGGGCTCAGAACATGAAAGTTCATTAACGTTTCGGATCCACAACGAAGACGTCTGGTCCAGATGAGGTTCTGCTCCGCCAGAGGGTGCATCACTTCCCCTGCGGAACTGGCTCCCCCCACCCTTTGCAGACGCAGTCCTTGCAGATCTTCGAAGTTAATCAACGGTCATGCCCATGAGGTCCCTCACGTGTTGCTGTTCTGGGGAATACAAAATGTCGTCAGTATCTTGTGTCTCAATTTCCTGGTCAGGGTACAGAGCGTAAAAATCCGAATCCGAATCACTTGAAGCAAAGAGATCCGCAACATGTGGATCAAAGAGATCCGAAATATTTGGATCAAAGAGATCCGAAACATTTGAAGAAAAGAGAGGGACTTCCTTTATGTCAAAGTCTCCCATGGGCGCCTGGTCGGCTTGCGGGTCTAGGATATCCACGTCGGGTCCCTCGACCGCCAGACCCAGTGTCGCAATCAGATCCATAGTTGGGTCGGAAGGGGGCGTGCAGCTGTCCGCTTGTAATACATAAGCAGCGTTAGCCAGTACACGCAAGGGGTTTATAGCACAAGTATCACAGTCATCACATACACCGTTACAGGCAGCAGCCAGTTCCCACATGGGATCCACACAAGTATCACAGTTGCCACAAAATTCAATGCAATTTTCTGGAGCGCCGGTCGCAACTGCCTTGTTGAAGGACCCGTTCAGGTCGACGGCCTCTGTGGTCAGAGCCATAGTCGTTGTCGGCGGCTTCTTCACTTTCCATCCTGTAAAATACTTTCTCATACAGAGGAGGACTAGAGATTTCATTAGTGCCCCCCAAATTACTACCCCGATTATCACAGCCAGTGCGGTCAATAACCACTTCACTATGGTGCCCGTCCATCCCTGGAACCAGTCAGTGAGCCAGCTAAATGTATAAGAATTTTCGCGCGCGATCCGATCGATCCAATAGTATGTCATGAGCCGTAGCGGTGTCGTTTGCCACCTTTTCTAGGGCCAAAGCCAATTTATCCATCCAGAAACTATCCATGACTGTGCCCGCTCCTGGGAAGAAGAAACCAAACACCTTTTCCCATAGACTCCCGTGTAGTTTAGTGGTTCCATCTTCGTTCATGACTGACCTCTTATAACGCCTGTCCAAGGACTTTGGGTCTCGCTCATCCAGTATCTCAACGTCAGGAAGGACTGAACCCAGATAACATGTGCCCCCCCCAATTATTTGGTAAATAGGGGTAAGCCTTGTCGCCGCATATAAACATTGTCCCATGGGGTGGGACCAGGTGGGTGGATAAGCACTGGAGTCCCTTTACCACCCCATTAATCCTACTAACCCCCCTAGAGAATGTTATAGCCGTTATGTTGTGGTTGCGTTTATCTTGCAGTACTATTCGTAATGTAATCCCCGAGCTCCCTTGTCCCAGCTTCCCGGGGAGAGTGTAGGCGCATTCTGATTCTCCCATACGCAAGTGGCCGGAACCCTGGAGGCAGACCTTCCCTTTCTGTGGTTTGACCCAGACGGGGGCAGGCCTCTCGGCCACATGGGCAATCATTGACGGGCGATAATTAAATTGTCGATTGCAACTCTTGCCGTTGTCAACCCCTTCTCTTTCCAGCGTGGTGACTAAACATGGGGAATCGATAGGTTGTGAGCAGAGGTCATTGAGGGACAGAGGTAGCACTATCATGTGTATTCCTGTGGTGCCTGCTTGGGGAAAGCGCATGCACGACCAGCAGTGTGTCCTATTTTGAATTGTTGCCACCTCCCTGGCCACTTTCCGATATGTGTTTTCACCCTTCTTTGGGGCCTTATTCTGGGGTTGTGGCGTGAGTATGTATTCGATGCATGGTATGTAGTTCCTTTCGCCACCGGCCGCGCCAGGGGTCCAGACGCTGCACCGGACCTGCATGGTCATGTCTTTCCCTAGGCGTGTGCGTGTTTGTAGCTTAAAATCAGGGGTTCCCCATTAGTATCCTGGTTGGGCCAAGGTCTTAATGCTAGCTTGCCCGTCTTCCCGGAACTCTCGTTGCTTTTGTAGTATCATGCCAATGCGTCCAGGCCCTGCCGACAGTGCTAGCCAATTTATGTTCACCCAATTTGTGTGCAGGGCTTTCTGTTCGAAACATGGTGGTGATACTCTTTGTCCCCATGTTACGGTGAGGTGTCGGGTTTCGTTTTCGCATCTATTGGAATCGGAGTTTCCCCTAGCTGCTGTCGCTATCAATAGTATTGTACCTATGATTAGGCCCATCCTTACTGTGTTCTGGGGGTGTGGTGTCTGGTGCTTGTATGGCCAACTTACAGTGCGTGGCGTGGATCCACGAAGTCTTGCCCTCGCAAAAGACTGCCGTTGGTGTAGTCAGCAACACCTGGACTGGTCCCTTCCACCTTGGTTCCAAGGCGTTCTTGCAGGTGAAGTGCTCCACGAACACCTGGTCTTTTTCCTCTGGTGGAACACCTGGTCCACAAGTCTCCTGGGAGCGCCTGGTCTACAGGTCTCCAATTTCCTAATCCACTTTTTTCAAGTGGATCCAATTTTATCCAATATTCAATTTTTAAATTCAATCCCATTTAATCCAGTCCAATTCAAATTAAATTCAATCCTTCTCTCAGCATCCCATTACCTGTTTCCAACATCAATAAAAATAAAATTATAAAATTAATAAAAAATCAATCATCTCAACTCTCAAATCGAATCAAAAAATAAAAATAAACGAAAATTACTTCAGCGAGAGTTTCAACTAGAATTAACACAAACAAACCACCATTAACCTCCATTAACACAAACAAACCACCATTAACCTCCATTAACCTCCCCCTATTATTTATTTATTTTCACGAATAAACAAATAATAGAAATAACCTGGTCTACTTCCAATTTCAATTCTGGTCAGTTCTGGTGTCTGGTCACACACAATGTTTTCCTCACCCACTGTGATTCGCTCAAAATAGATTCTCACTGTTATGTCTGAAATTCGTCTCATGAAAACCCATTCAAGAGTCCGGTGTGACAGCCAGCCAAACACATAGACACGCCGAAGACCCCAGGGTACCCATCAAACTAGCTTGTCCCCAGATCAACAACACAGCGAAACATGTAATTTTACTAAAATAATCACTTACTCATAACTAGCTGGATAACTAGCATAACTAGCTCAACACCTGGAACTCATAACTAATACTCATACCACTAATTACTCATAATAACTCATAATTACTTCTGTAATTACTCATGCCAATACTTACTCAAAATAATGTAATATCCCAATCTTCACCCCTTATGCAAATCGAAGCACCCCGGACAACCCACAACCAATATCAACCACTGTAGCCGCCTTCCCCTCCAGGCCGCCACACACAGCCACATACATCTCCATCCACGTCACACAAGACAACAGCCAACGAGTGTGTCCACCACACAGAAACCTTTGGCAATGCAACAACCGAACACCCAGACAACCAACAACAAAACCCAATCCATCTCCATGGCTCATCCAGCAGTTCCAACTTAATCCAGCTTCACATACCGATTTCCCCAAAAACTCGTGAAACTTCACCCCCATTTTGGAAAAACCCTGGACTAAACCCTGACACCCTAAATAACTTCAGACCCATCTCCAACCTACCCTTTCTGTCAAAAGTTTTGGAACGTGCTGTGGCCACTCAACTCAAACATCACCACTCTGCCAATAACCTGTATGAAACATCCCAATCCGGATTCTGCTCCAGCCACAGTACTGAAACTGCTCTCCTCAAAATCACCAGCAACCTTTTCTCTCCTCTGATGCCGGCAACCTCAACATTTTCATCCTCCTCACCTCAACGCCTCCTTTGACATCATCAATCACGCCATCCTCCTCACCCTGTTTAGACCAGCTTGTGCCTATTAAACCCAAATCAGTTCACTCCCAAGCTTCACATGGACCACCTACTACTCTCAAATTATCCACTCTGGCTCCGGAATCCCAAAAGCACTCTTCTCTACAATAAACAAACTAAATAAACAAACTTTACAACGTGAACAAACTCCTCAGCTCCCTGGATACCACCACCTTGCTCCACACACCTGTTGGTGCACACCTGTGCACTCACACCTGGTGCCACCTGCACCCTCCTTCCTTCCTGGACCATTCATCCAAAGCAAAATTGACAGCATCTACAACAGCTTAATCACCACAATTCACTCCCCCTTAAGGTGTCCCCCAAGGTTCAGTTCTTGGCCCCCTCCTCTTCGTCCTGTACCTATCCCCCCTTGGTCACTTAATCCGTCATGCACCATAGCCAATGCACCATGGTCTCCAATTCCACTGCTTCACCGATGACATCCAGCTTTTTCATCTCCACCAAATCGTGCTCCACCACCACCCACTCTATCCTGACAAACTGCCTAACTGAAATAAAATTCTAGCTTCAGATCAGCTTCCTCGAACTTAACTACGCTAAATCTGAATTAATCTTCATTCCCCCCAACATCGATGGTTTCCCAGTATCCACATCCGGAATCTTGGCATCATCATTGACCAAAACCCTCTCCTTTGAAAAATACACTAAACAGATCATAAAGACCTTAAACCTTAATCATAAAAACTGAAAAATGCTTCGCCATGGAATATTCCACCACTCATATAAATAATCATAAGAGTTCTGCGAAACATCTCCATCTTTAAAACTTAGCCAACCATTTTTAAACCACATGTTTTCCCCCCAGAAACAAGTCACATTCTTTGTATATTGCCAACATTGTTCATCGTTTAAGTATCATCCAGAACTAAATTTTTATAAACCATCAACTTGTAGATGCATTTATTTATATCCCATTAACCCAAGAACTCTCAATTGCTTGGTTATATTTTAGTAATGTCATATATCCATATTTCTTTTCCAAATTGTTCCTGATATACACATTAATCCCATCTGTCTTCGTTTCCAGATGAACTCAAATCAGGAAATCAACACAAATCCTTATTACCTCCAATCAATTCAAAATTAAATCAACAATTCAAAACCAGATCGGATCAGCGATCAGAAATCACTTTTCCAATCAACACATTCCAAGCAACAATTCATTCAAAGACCAAGCTTAAAAACACAACTCTCATCTTACTGTGACAAGTAAGCAACCAACCTACTTCACACTAAACAAATAACTTTTCATCACCCCTTTCTTCTCCACCGCCTCTTACACTTAAACAGATCATAATTACTCACTCATACACTGTTGCCCATCACCCAGTTGCCCCAGACCCAAACACAGGTTTGAAATCCCAGTAGGTTGTTCTTCAATCCCAACCATCATGTGATCCCAACATCTCTCCATTTATTTCGTTCCTCAAATCCATCTCAAATCCCCACCGCTCGGCCCGGTTAAATTAAATTCCAAGCCTGACGCTTCCACAACAACAAAAAACTCGATATTCTCTGTCCACTAATTATGTACATGATTTTGGTTTTACCCACAATATATGTCCCGATATTCTCCAGATTTAAGTCCTATATATCCTGTCGTTAAAGCAACACCCTGTAGACTGACTCCGCCTGTCGTTCTTCCAAGGTTAGTGAATTACCTCTGACCTTTCCCTTGCATATCTCGAACAAAGGTCAACTAAACTTTAAAAGGTCAAACTTCGAATTGGGGTAACCAGCGTTTTATTTTTCCGCAAATAATACAAGTCCGGCGTCATTCCCTGCAAGAACCACATCCAGACAGACAAATGACCCTTATTGAGGCTCTACATCGCAAAATGCTAGCTTCTACGAATCCAACAACCGTCACACTTCGTCCAAGGACCTTCCGTACGAGGCGTGCTTCACAATGCCCATCGCACATCCTTCCTCGTTCGCACAACGCTTCATCAACGCACCTCCTCGCGTCCACACCTTGGCACAAGCCACACCACATACCGACAGTTGAAACCTCGACCGTCCTCCTTCCTCGGATCAGCGTTCTGTTGAAAACGTGACATTTCTGCTCAAATTATTGAATTTCCAAATACTCTCCCTGCAGCGCCCGTGAGGCAGCTTGTCCCACATTATCTGCCCTCAGACCCATATGTGTTTTAATAACAACCTTACCAGTGTAGCGGCTGCCGCTGGGGTTACACAATCGCCTTGCACCTATCAAGGACGCGGAGCGATCACCAGGCCGGGCTCGTCCAGGACGCCCGGGCAGGCCCGCGCTCGACTTGCCAGGCCTCGGTCGGGACGCCCGGGCAGGCTCGCCCTCGGCTTGCCAGGCCGCAGCCGGCCCGCGGGGCCACGCCCCCTGGCGCCAGGCCTGGGCAAACCCCCTGGCGGAATAGATATATATTGCCGACCGTAAAACGTTTTTCCCAGAGTGCCTGAGTGTTTGATTCTAATAAAGCAGCTCAGATGAATTCAAGCTTTTTGTCGCGTCCATTCTTTCGATCGACGTGGGAGCCACAGCTCCTTCATTGGTGACCTATCGACATGGACACGGCAGTCGCCCTTAAACTGCCTACCTTCTGGGAGGCTCACGCGGCGGTTTGGTTCGCACAAGCGGAGTCCCTGTTCGCCCTGCGAGGCATCACGGCGGACGACACCCGCTTCCACCACGTGGTCGCTGCGCTCGGTTCAGCCACCGCAGCCCGCGCCCTGAGCCTCCTCGAGAGACCGCCAGCCGCGGACAAATACGGCGCGATTAAGAAGCTTCTCCTCGATGCTTTCGCCCTCCCAGCGGCGGAACGCGCACGGCGCCTGCTCGATTTGCCGGAGCTCGGCGACACGCGCCCTTCCGAGCGAATGGACTACATGCTTTCGCTGCTCGGCGAGCACTCTCCGGCATTCCTGTTCCGGGAGCTGTTCCTCCGTCAGCTGCCTAACCCGGTACGCCTCGCCCTGGCAAGCACGACGATCACAGATCCCCGGGCCCTTGCCAGAGAAGCCGACAAAATCTCCGCCGCGGGACAGCGCATCGCAGCGGCGACATGGGACCCGCCGCCGCCTGATGCACCATCCATGGCGCCCGAGCACCCGGCGCGTTCGACGGCCGAACTGCCGACGCAATTGGCGGCCGCTATACCGAGCCGACCACGTTCAGCACGACGTCCGAAGCCTCCACCCGACCAAGCGTGGTGTTCCTATCATGCCAGGTTCGGACAGAAGGCCCGGACATGCCGACCCCCGTGCACCTTCGGCGGGTCGGGAAACGGCCAGGCCGGCGTTCATTACCTGCCATGAACGCCGGCCACAGTCACACGGGCAACTTACTGTTCATCACGGATAAAGCGTCCGGACGGCGCTTCCTGTGCGACACCGGCGCCCAAGTGAGCGTCATGCCCGCCTCTGACCAGGACAGGCAATCCGCGGTTTGCGGCCCCTCCTTGGTTGCGGCCAACGGATCGACTATCCGCACCTTCGGCCCGCGCAACGTCACCCTCTGCTTCGGCGGCCAACGCTTCGCTTGGACGTTTGTAACCGCCAACGTGCCCATGGCTCTGCTCGGCGCCGACTTCCTCTGCGCACACGGACTGCTGGTGGACGTCCAACGGCGTCGTTTAATCAACGCTGAAACCTTCAGCTCCCTGGTATGCACATTGAGCAGCTCCGCGCCGACCGAGCTGGCACGCACCGTCCCGGCGGCGAACGAGTTTGCTCGCCTGCTCGCGGAGTTCCCGGCCCTCACGCGGCCGACGTTTTCGGCCGTCGCAGTACGGCATGGGATCGAGCACCACATACCAACCACGGGCCCGCCGGTCTACGCCAGGGCCCGCCGCCTCGACCCAGCCAAGCTTGCCGTTGCGAAGGCCGAATTCGACGCGTTGGAGCACCTCGGCATCGTGCGGCGCTCCGATAGCGCGTGGGCCTCGCCACTGCACATCGTGCCAAAGCCGGGGGGTGGATGGCGCCCGTGTGGCGACTACCGCCGTCTTAATGACGCTACAACACCCGACAGGTACCCGATCCCGCATATCCAAGACTTCTCCGCCCGTCTGGCGGGACGGGTCATTTTTTCAAAAATTGATCTCATACGGGGATATCACCAGGTACCTGTCAGGGCGGCCGACGTCCCTAAAACGGCAGTCATCACGCCGTTCGGCTTATTCGAGTTCTTGCGGATGCCGTTTGGTCTCAAGAACGCGGCTCAGGCGTTCCAGCGCTTGATGGACGGCGTGCTGCGTGACCTGCCGTTCCTTTTCGTTTACCTGGACGACATCCTCGTCGCCAGCACGTCCCGGGCCGAGCACCTCCTCCACCTCCGAACACTGTTCGGGCGCCTCAGCGAGCACGGCCTCATCGTCAACCCGGCCAAATGCCACTTCGGCACGACGGCCGTTGATTTTTTGGGCCACCACATCACCAAGAACGGGGCTGTGCCGCTGCCAACCAAGGTCGAGGCCATCACCACTTTCCCGCGTCCCCGCACCATAAAGGCCCTGCAGGAATTCCTGGGAATGGTGAATTTTTATCACCGCTTCGTGCCCCGCGCGGCTCAACTCATGCGGCCCCTCTACGAAGCCCTCCGGGGCAAGCCGGCCAAGCACGACATCGCCTGGTCCGCAGCAATGGATGCGGCCTTCCAAAGCTCAAAGCGGGCCCTCGCCGACGCAACACTGCTCGCTCACCCGGTGCTCAACGCTCCCATCGCCCTCACCACGGATGCCTCCGACTACGCGGTGGGCGCCGTACATGAGCAATGGGTGAACGGGGTTTGGCAGCCACTCGCTTTTTTCAGCCGGCAGCTCCGGCCGAACGAGCTCAAATACAGCACGTTTGACCGGGAGCTCCTCGGTCTACACCTGGCCGTCCGCCATTTCCGCCACCTCCTGGAGGGCCGACCTTTCACGGCGTTCGTCGACCACAAGCCGTTGGTTTACGCCATGGCCAAGGTCACGGAGCCATGGTCGGCCCGCCAACAGCGCCACCTCTCCGCCGTGTCGGAGTTTACCACGGACATCCGGCACGTCGCCGGCAAAAACAACGCCGTGGCCGACTGTCTTTCCCGGGCCAGCGCGAACGCGGTCCACCTGGGCGTGGATTTTGCGCTCATGGCGGCGGACCAAACCACCGACACCACGGTGCAAGCCCTCCGGGCGGCGGACACGGGCCTCCGCCTGGCCGACATCCCCTGCGCGGACACTGTCCTGCTCTGCGACGTCTCCCAAGGCCGGCCTCGCCCCATCGTGCCCGTCACCTGGCAACGCCGCATCTTCGCCTCCCTCCACGGCCTTTCCCACCCGGGCCGGAAAGCTTCCCAGAAGCTGGTGTCGGCGCATTTCGTCTGGCACGGCCTTCGTCGGGACGTCCGCGATTGGACCAGCGCCTGCACCGCCTGCCAACGGGCCAAGGTCCACCGACACACCCAGGCCCCGCTGGCACCTTTCACCGTGCCCGAACGACGTTTCGACCACGTCAACGTGGATCTGGTGGGCCCCCTTCCCCCATCACGAGGGTTCACACACCTGCTCACCATGGTGGACAGGACCACCAGGTGGCCGGAGGCCGTTCCCCTCGTCTCCACCACCACCGCCGACGTGGCGCAGGCCTTCATCGCCACCTGGGTCGCCCGCTTCGGCGCACCGGCGGACATCTCGTCAGACCGCGGACCACAGTTCACCTCCGAGCTGTGGGGCGCGGTCGCCCGCAACCTGGGGGTCAAGCTCCACCGTACTACGGCCTACCACCCCCAAGCAAACGGGTTGTGCGAGCGATTCCACCGCTCCATGAAGGCCGCGCTCATGGCCGGCCTTCAAGACGGCGGTTGGGCCGACCGGCTGCCGTGGGTCCTTTTGGGCCTTCGCACGGCCCCCAAGGAGGACCTCCAGGCATCCACCGCCGAGCTGGTCTATGGCCAGGTGCTACGCGTCCCGGGCGAATTCGTGCCCGACGCTACCAGCCCCTGGTCCGCAGCTCGCCAGCGCTCGGACCTCCAGGAGGCCGCCCGACGGTTTGCCCCCGTGCCGACATCCCACCACGGTGACCCCCAGTCCTACGTCCCCCCAGCACTCCGCACCGCGGAGTATGTTTTTGTGCGTCACGACGCACATCGGCGGCCACTCCAGCCGCCGTACGACGGGCCCTTCCGGGTGCTGCGACGGGACGACAAGTCGTTCGTCATCGACATCGGCGGCAGGTCGGACCGGATTGCAGTGGACCGCCTCAAGCCGGCGCACGTGGACGTCGACCACCCACCACGGGTGGCCCTCCCGCCGCGGCGAGGCCGCCCCCCGTCCACGGTGCCCCCCACTCGACCGCCCACCACCTCACCGGACCCCCTCCCACGACCCACCAGGGGTCGCTTCGGCCGGGTCATCAGGACCCCCCTCAAGTTGACCCTGTCGGTGCAAGTCGATTCTGGGGGGACGTGTGTAGCGGCTGCCGCTGGGGTTACACAATCGCCTTGCACCTATCAAGGACGCGGAGCGATCACCAGGCCGGGCTCGTCCAGGACGCCCGGGCAGGCCCGCGCTCGACTTGCCAGGCCTCGGTCGGGACGCCCGGGCAGGCTCGCCCTCGGCTTGCCAGGCCGCAGCCGGCCCGCGGGGCCACGCCCCCTGGCGCCAGGCCTGGGCAAACCCCCTGGCGGAATAGATATATATTGCCGACCGTAAAACGTTTTTCCCAGAGTGCCTGAGTGTTTGATTCTAATAAAGCAGCTCAGATGAATTCAAGCTTTTTGTCGCGTCCATTCTTTCGATCGACGTGGGAGCCACAGCTCCTTCACCAGCATACTAAATCTGTGTCCGCATCGATCAACACAAATGCATCGATGCATCTTCCAGCCGCCACTCCGCACTGTACCTTACTGTATGAACAAGACTTCCTGTTGGAACTTGACTCCGGAAATTAATTACTCTGTCTTGAAATCGTTTATTTTAGCCATCTTAAATAAATCCATCCATCTATCCATCTTATAAATCCATCTTAAATAAAAATCCATCTTATAAGTAACGTATTCGTCCTGTGACATTGCCTGGCATATATGTCGCAGCCGGCCATTATTCCGACATGGCTCATGACTCATGTCTAATTCTGACAAGAAGATGAAGGATGAAGGACATGACATGAAGAAGAAGATTCTGACAAGATACTGACATGTGAACGTCCGACATCCAGCAAAGTCGAAATGACCCACAATGCATTTGGGCACACATCCTCCTCTGAGAGTGGGCGAGTTATCGCCGGCACTCTGAGCAGATAATTAAACGAACATTGCCAGGATTCTCGGATAGACGTTTAATTTCACAACACACATGACAAAAATCCGATTTAAATTCAGAGATCGCCGATCGACCTGGCACTACCATCTTAACGCGATGACGCCACGCCGCCCCCCCCATTTTGGCGCGCACCCTCGTGCCTCCACACGAATCCCAACACTCCCTGCACGCCGCTCTATTCGCGTTCGCGGCGGGGTTTACCTCGCGTTGGGACATGCAGTCGGCTGTCATAACAAAGTGCTGTCATAACAAATCTACGACCTGACATGTAGTGAGCTGTCAGAACATTGAGCTGTCAGAACTCATCCCTAGCTAACAGGATCTCCGACGCTTGACCTCTCTGACCCAAAATGCACTATATGACACCAATTCCAAAGGTGAGCTGCCTCAGCGATACATCCCACACATACAATACACAATATCTGCCATTGAATGAACTCTTCAATTCAAGTAAAACACACATATTGATTCGAATTCTGCAACCATCTCCAAGAAACCGCTTCATATCAACAGTAGATCGACAAGGGCACTCCGGGTGCTTTCCTGACCCGATTTATATCAATTCGCTTCCCAAACAACTCCCAAACAGATGAAAATCCGGACTCAGTTCAGGACCTCGCCTGTTCTCTCGGATAGACGTTAAAATGGACATTCCCGGCCTGAATTTCCCCCAAGTCGAGCAGATCGCTTACAAAGTTTCACACCGAAACCCTCTGCTTTGCACATGACACACAGACAAACACATTGGCCAGACACACACGTCAATTAACATCCCAATATACATTCATTCCTCATTCATGTGACGTCTCTCATTCAAGGAAAAGGATTTTTTGGGACGGGTTTGGACGGGGGGTGGGTTGAGGTGGAAAGGGGAGGCAGGGCGGGGGGTGTTGGGGTGTTGCCTAGAGCCCCGGGGCTGAGCTCAGGTCTTGGGGGGGGGGGGGTTGGGGGCATGGTGGCTACCTCCCCTTTCGCGGGGTCTTGGTCCGGATTATGGACGAGCGGCATTAGCCGCTGATTTGCTTGCTTAACTACCTCCTTAATTGTTTTGTCCTGAACTTTGCTTCCTGAACTTGCTTCCTTTGGCTCTGAAGCTTCAAATTCCTACAATGCAGCTCCTGCTTCAATTTTCAATATTTCAAAACCTAACCTGTCCTTCTCACCCTGTGGCCACCTGGCCCATTTCCTGTGAGCTTATTTATTTTCTCTTGTCCACCAGATCCTGGCCTGCTTTATCTGGACCTCTTGTCTAGAACTTAGTCTAGAGCTTCCTGGCTTGACCTCGTAGTTGTCACTACCTTCTTGTCAAACCTACCTGGTACCTACGCATTTCACCCTTCCTGGCCATGTCCCTTTGGCCGTCTAAGTTTAGCCACAGCCCTTCGTTCCCTGGCATGCAATGGCATACCCCATCTTGTCTCTGGGCTGTTCCTTCCTGGAAAAATCTTGGCCACCTGGTTTCAGCCTATATGGCTGTCCGACCTCATTTTCCCCTCTCCCTTGTTAAGTTATAACGTTACCCTTACCGAACGTTATCTTCACCGATATCTTCACCGATATCCTGCGCAAATCCTTTTACTGGCCATGTTCCTATGGCCCTCTTAAGTTCTACCTAAGTTAGCCACAGCCCTTCGTTCCCTGGCATGCAATGGCATACCCCATCTTGTCTCTGGGCTGTTCCTTCCTGGAAAAATCTTGGCCACCTGGTTTCAACCTATATGGCTGTCCGACCTCATTTTCCCCTCCTGGTGCTAACTGTAACTTTAAGCTTACTGTTAAGTCCTTACTTGTATCCTTACTTGTTTTATCCTGGCTTTAACAAAGCTACGCCATTCTGAGGCCTAAATGAGCCTCTACTTACAATTTCTGTTCGAGTGCAGACAGCGGGGAAGACAAGGAGACTGAACCCGCGCGAGGGAGGAAGGTACGAATTTGGAATAATAGCCCTCTGATATAAAACAACTCCCACCTTTAATCAAATCAACGTGCCGGCGCCGGCCTCAGGTCAGCCTTCCTCCTGTCCTTCGGGCTCCGTTTCCCGTCCTCCGCGTCTGTTGACACCCCACTTCTGGTACCATCTGTGAAGAATCAGCTCTTCCTTTGCCAAAGAAGTCCACAATAGCCTGGAATGGCGCAGCTTTATTAAAGAACCAACTTATACAGATCCGGAGGAGGCCAAGACATCTATAGCAAGAGCCAGTCTCATGCCACGTCAAGCCTTCCTGAAAACACATTGATTCCCAGTCCATTTATATAGGGACACGTTTTATCAGGAAATCTCCGAGGGAACAAACAACACTGGGAGAGGTTCCTCCCACCGTTATCATTCGGGGGAGTCAGCCCGTCCTTATCATTTGGACCAAATGTTTCTCTGGGCTCCGAGAAAACAGAAATGTAACTCACAATGAGGAGAGTGTATGCTTAGCCAAACAAACCCATATATTTTATGGGTTTGTGTACATGAGTAATCCAAAGCATGTTTATACAGAGTCATGCGTTGCTGAGATTAAAACAAAATATATATGGTTAACGATCATGTCATTCTACTAGCATTACGCAAAAACAAGCGCATGTGGGCGTGGTTTTACGACCAGCCTGGAAAAAAGCACACGTATACAGTTTGTTCAGCATGACCTCATTTTAAGCCTTTCCTCATCCAAAACTAAAACGAAGCAAAAACCCTTTATTTACTTTATGAAAATAGCATTTCTAGACAACATTTAAATCATAACACATTACGCCTAACGTCTATAACTGAACTTTAGGCAATAACAAATCTACTACTTGACAGTAACACCACGCTTGGTCAGGTGGAGGCCCCGGTCGTCGTGCTGGAGGTGGTCGGCTCGGCGTAGCGGCCGCCAATTGCGTCAGCAGTTCGGTCGTCGACCGTGCCGGGTGCTCGGGCGCCATGGGCGTTGCGTCGGACAGCGGTGGGCCCCAGGTCGCTGCTGCAATGCGTTGGCCTGCCGCGGAGATCTTGTCGGCTTCCCTGGCGAGGGCGCGGGGATCCGTGATCGTCGTGCTCGCCAGGGCGAGGCGTACCAGGCTAGGCAGCTGACGGAGGAACAGCTCCCGGAACAGGAATGCCGGAGAGTGCTCACCGAGCAGCGAAAGCATGTAGTCCATTCGCTCGGACGGGCGCATGTCGCCGAGCTCGGGCAGGTCGAGCAGGCGCCGTGCGCGTTCCACCGATGAGAGGGCGAAAGCGTCGAGGAGGAGCTTTTTAATTGCGCCGTATTTGTCAGCGGCTGGCGGGCTCTCGAGGAGGCTCAGGGCGCGGGCCGCGGTGGCTGAGCCGAGCGCTGCTACCACATGGTGGAAGCGGGTGTCGTCGGCCGTGATGCCTCGCAGGGCGAACAGGGAGTCCACCTGGGCGAACCAAACCGCCGTGTGAGCCTCCCAGAAGGTAGGCAGTTTGAGGGCAACTGCCGTGTCCATGTCGGTAGGTCACCAATGTAGGAGCTGTGCTCCCACGTAATCGGAAGAATGGACGCGACAAAAAGCTGGAATTCGTCCGAGTTTCTTTATTGAAACAAAACAACTCGGGTACTCTGAAAAGCCCGTTTATCGGGCAGCAATATATATACACACATTATCCCGGAGCGTTTGCCCGGGAAAGGCGAGAGGGGGCATGCCCGGGCGTCCCGGACGCGGCCTGGCAAGTCGAGAGCGGGCATGGCCAGGCGTCCTGGACGAGCCCGGCATGGTGATCGTTCCGCGTCCTTGGTAGGTGCAAGGCGATTGTGTAAACCCAGCCGTAGCCGCTACAGTGGGATGTGGGATATATACATGTGCCGTGGGACATGTGTCGGTGTACGTGTGTGTGTGTATGCATGTGTGTGTGTGTGTTTGTGTGTGTGTGTGTGTATGTGTGTGTGCGTGCATATTGCATATGTGCATATATATATATGTGTGTGTATGTGTATGCATGTGTGTCGGTGTACATGTGTGTGTACATGTGTGTGTGTATGTGTGTGTGTATATATATATATGTGTGTGTGTGTGTGAGTATGTGTTTATATATGTGTGTGTATATATGTGTGTATGTGTATGCATGTGTGTACATGTGTGTGTGTGTACGTGTGTGTGTGTACGTGTGTGTATGTATGTGTGTGTATGTGTGTATGTGTGTATATATGTATGTGTGTGTGTATGTGTGTGTATATATATATATATATATATATATATATATATATATATAAATATATATATATATATATATATATATATATATGTGCGTGTGTGTGTGTGCGTGTGTGTATATATTGTTGCGGATCTCAACGTCGGCCCTTTTTCCCCTTACCAAGGGGGGATTAGTCCCTTTGTCTGCAACTGACCGATGTGAGTCCTGAAGCTGCCCAGCTCCCTCCAGAGAGGCAGGTGAGCAACCTCGTTCGAGACCGCAGACAAGATGTTATTTGCCGAGCGGATTAGCAGCCGCGGCTCGAACCATTAGCAATTACTAGACCCGATTCTGAACGTTGGCCAAATCGTGCCACAGGTATTCAATGGGGAAATCACTAAAACGAAACGGATGTAAAGGAAAGAAGGCAAGGTAGGAAGAACAGGGATTTATTACTAACTATTATGTACAAGACCAAAGAAACCAAGGAAGAAGGAAGAATACGAAAATAAAGACAGAAGGAGAAGAAGACACAGTGCAATACTACTTATCTATACAGGCTTAACTTATTCCCAGGGACAAGACACACAAAACAAACTCACGTACACAAATGGATGAATGAGAGCAGGAACGAAAGGCTGGAAGGGGAGGAAGGTTCAGCTGGAGCTTGCTCCCGCACGGGACGTCGGGCTGGACATCGACGGCCACCAATGCCACCGCAATCTGGTTCCTGCGTAGCAGCGGGTCGAAGCTGTGTGTCGAAGCTGCGTGTCAAAGCTGCGTGTCAAAGCTGCGTGTCAAAGCTGCGTGTCAAAGCTGCGTGTCACAGGGGGGGCTGGACTGCGTCGTCTCTCTCCCGGCAGAACCGCAAGCCTGACTTGGTTCAGTGCAAATTCCACTCCTTCTCCACTGAACTCTTACGCATCTCCTTGAAAAGGCTTGCGCGGGCACTTTTATAATGCGCTTTCAGATCAATGCGCGCCACGCCCATGATGGTCCCTCATCAGCCCTGGTTGGCTGGTGGGGGCCCACTGGCTCCACCTTTTGATGATGATGGGCAGGCAATGCCCTTGATATAGCTCCTCCCCCTTCTTCTCCGAGGCTTGACCACGCCGTAATGGCGGCAAATGCAGTTGGCAATAAATGCAGTTGGAAAGGGAGGCTTTGGGGGAATTTGAAAAAAGGGGATCTATCTTATTCAATTCGATGCAATGCAGAGTCAACTAATGGGAAACAGAGCCTTATACAAACATAGAATAAGAAATAACTATTTATAAGGGTATATGATTTTCTACGTGCATGTATATGGACTAGCTACGGTGCACTCATTTCAATTAACAGCCAATTAAAAGGGGAAATGTACACAGGAATTTTAATACTAAATTTACAAAGTGAAGGTTCTAAAAACCATAACACAGCACCCTCATTCCTCACGGCAGAACTCGGGCCGACAAAACTTTAACTTAGTGTGGCACGTAGGTGTAATTCCCTCTACAATTAACCTGACCCTGAGTGCGACAGTTTTAAAACACAAATAAGTATGTCCCTCTGCTGCATTGCACCCTACCTAACAGATTCACGCCCACAGGATAACCGAATTGCGGAATGGTTTTCAAACTAAACATGTACGGTGGGGAGCATTATTTACAAGTGACGCTGATTATATTTACAAAACGCAACCCAGGACCTGCGATTGTTCTTTTGGGGGGGGGGGGGGGGGGGAGACAGCCTGCGCTGCATTGACGCACCAGCACCAATAAAGAGCACCAAAACACCAAAGCACCATAAAGCACCATCACCTCAATTCCATAAACAAACACACTGTTGGTGGTCTTGCTCTTCGGCTCCCTCTGCTGGCCGATGTTCTTCCAGATGTTGTCATTCATCTTCTTCTTATTTGCGGCCTATTTGGTGGAAATAAAAATGCACAAAACATGTCCGTTTTTTATTTATGGCCCACAGGGGCCGACTATGAGTGGTTCACCTGTGGGCTTGGTGCCACCTCACGGGGTCTGCAAACAGGATCTTGGGCCATCGTGCCTGATCTCAGCAGAGGGGCCATGCCCCAACCCGTGGGGTCCATGAGTGGTGCTCCGCCACAGACATGTGGTCCATAAGTGGTGCGTGGATGCAGGCAGCTGGTTGCGGGGATTCGGGCACACAATGGTGGACTCCCGCATGCTCCCCTCAGTGCCCAGAGAGCACGATCCATGGGTCGGGGAAGGAAGACAGAGAAGACAGGTGAGTGAGGGGTAAGGTCACAAGGGTACACATCAACGAAGGCAATGCAGAGTGAGGTGCGTCTGGAGACTGAGCGGAGAAAAGCTCGTCCCTACCGTACGTCACCCCGCCCTGTTACCTACTCTACCCTTGCCCTTACCCCATATTTACAAAAACCTACACATTTACAAATCCGTCACTACGTCTTGTCTTCCCCATATTTCCCCTATACCAAATTCGTCACACTCCCACTAATCCAAAATTTGCCATCACCAATTCATCATCAATCCTCATAAGGAGGGAGAGATGGAACATCAGCACAATGTCACACCCACGTCATGATGCGTCTCACATTCCAAACATTTGCACACAAAAAAAAAAAAAACACATGGCATGGTGTGGAGTTCTGTCACCTCAGGTGAGTGGATGTAGATAGTGCGAGGAGATTCTCAATCCTAACTATCATCTAAATGACTTTAATACACTTTACACTACCCGAGGTCTTTCCTGCTAATCCATTGGCCATCTTACTCTTTGCGGTATTAAGAACCAAATTCCCATTGACCAAACTGTGGTGCTTCATCAATTTTGGGTCTCACTCCCCCGATTCAACTCCCTGTGCCTTTGCACAATTTCAGGACTGGGTCATGTGGCTCTCCCAGCAGGTCTACCCACCTGCACACCTCCACCACTGCAGTTGCCTCCGAGCTTACCTGCTCCTTACCCTAACCTATCTCCCTGGGGAAGGCCCTCTGGCGCTCTCCCCACTCGGTGCCCTCTCTGGCACTGGGCTACCCGGGTCCGTCCTCTGGATCCTCGGGCCCCATCCACAACTCTACCGGCTCCCAGAGCCCACCTGCGGCCTCACCTGGCCGACATCCTAACAGTGGCGGAGTGCCAATTTAACTACACACACTAACAGGCCACACGCCCAGCCATTTCCACGACACTAATGCACCCATCCAAACACCATTCTTCCACCACGCACCACAGATGCCAATATCCAACCACAATTTACCTACTCCCTCTACCTAACTCTTAAACTACCCTCCCCGCGTATTCGTGATGGGGTCCATCCTCCCCATACACTCCCTTCGCACCAACCACTCCACTCCACATTTTCCACCATACTCACTCCACACCATCCATTCCATACTCCATATATTCCACACAACCATTCTCCATACACCTGAATTTGCACACCTGTGCCATCACTCCTACACCTGGTGCTTCCTGCACCCTCCTTCCTCCAGGACCATTCGGTCAACACAACCACACAATCACCATTACTCACTCATACACTGCTCCATACACGTGTTCACTTGCACACCTGTGCAATCACACCTGGTGCCACCTGCACCCTCCTTCCTCCCAGGTTTCTTCAATCATTCCATACAATGCACAACCACAATTGTTCCTCACGCACTGCTCCATACACTTCCACGCTCAATACAATCCACAATCACAATTATTCCTCATACGCTGCTTCATACAATTCCACGCTCAATACAACTCACAATCACCTCACACTTTTCACAATACACTTCCGAATACACTTTCAACACTCACACGGCATCATCTGACCTACCTGGTGCCCTGCTAAAACTCGTGCTTCCCCGTCGCCCCTTACATTATTGCGGTCCCTCGTCATTATCATCCAACTATGCTACTCTCCACGTCCCCACTACAGGTATAATGTCGCTACTTAACGCTACCGTTACCTATGGTCCTTCTCTAGATCCCTATCATTTTATCCTAACCCTCCAGGGCTAGTTTTCACTGCCAAACCCCATAGCTAGTGCTCATGTGCCCCATTGTGAGGGATGGTGGATTTGCCATCCCACCACATCGGGCATCTTCTACTATCAATTTGGCCCATCAAATTCCAGCCAATCAAAAATTTGACAATCATATGCCAATCAGTTTACCAATCATTTGCCAATCAAATTTTGCCAATCACAAATTCCCTATCCCTACCAAATGTCCTTTAACTTGAGCCTCGGTGCGTCTTTACATTTTCGAAGCCCGGCTTCGCGAAACCGAGCAATGAATGCGGGTGGTTCGTTGCCGGCGGTTGGGTCCGTCCCGCATTCAGTGCAGGGAAGGAGGCTTACTCTGGCCGAGATTCCACGCACCATCTCGGCACGGAACCGTCCGATGCCCCAATCTCGGCTGGCCAGAACGCCGCGACCACAAGGGGTCGCCGTGCCGACCCTTCCAACCTACCCGAGAACCGCGCCGCCCGCTCCGCTTAGCGGAGCACGGACGCGACCGTTCGGAGCGAGGCCCGGCGTGGATCGCGCACGGCGGTTCTTTCGAAATCGCCGTGGTTACGATCCCCGCTGGTTAGACGCTGCACACAAAGCCCGGCACGAACCGGGGGCTAGCTTCGGCTACAAGTCGATCTAACCGCTGCTCCGTTTAACGTCGACGCTTCACTTGCATGCTCACACCACACGTTCCGTCCCTTATTCACACATCCAGGTGTCTCCATACACTCCGTCATTGCACCTTCTCCTACACACACCCCAGGTTCACTCATTACGCTCACAGACTTCGTCACACACCTGACCACCGCACACACTCGTCGTTCGCACACCTCATCAACACACCTCTTCGCGCCCACTCCTCGGTCACATCCTCTGTGACAACCACGGGTGTGCACTCTTCTACACACCCAATCACGTGCTTCACTACCAACTCAAGCGTGCATTCCCCCACGCGCTCGACCATTCCAGGTGTGCATCCTCCCTCACCTGCTACAACCAACTCGTGCTCCGTGTCGCTTTCGTCACTCTCACCACCACACCCGGTCGCGCATTCACCCTTACTCTCGACAGCGCACTCTGTTATCAATATCATGCACCCGTCCGTTACACACCTTTCTCACGCACTCTCTCCCGTTACGCCCTCCGTAACACTCACCACAGGTGTGCATTCTCCCTTACTCTTGACAGCGCACTCTTCCCTCATGCACCCGCCCATTACACACCTTTCTCGCGCATCCTCTTGCGCACACTCTCCCGTTACACCCTCCGTAACACTCACCACAGGCGTGCACTCTCTCGTTACATCCTCTGTAACACTCCCCATCCCGCGCTTCCATGTGCCCCCCCCGCACACGCGCTACGACCAACTCACTCTCGACCGCACACTCACTCTTCGGCGCGCACTTTTTCCTCACACACCCCATAGTCGGACATTCTCACACACCTCCTCCTTCGCACACCGTACCTGTCGCACACTTCACCAACGGCCTCTCACGAACACCCGGGTCCACACCAACCCCCAAGCCGACTGAAGCTCCCCTCACATCATATACATTTCCGAATATATCGCCACTCACCTTGGCACCTCGTCTCCGCACCTGTCGCACCTCCTTCGCCACCTGCAAACTCTTTATTTGGTTAGCGAGCACACCATCACGATTTGAGCACCGACCTTGTACATATTCCATCACCTCCTCCTTTATCTCCCTCTTAGTTTCCCTCCGTCTCTTCTTAATTACACTCACCCCCTCTTCCACTTCCTCTAACTTTTGCTTCACCTCTTTTATTTCCCGGTGCGTCTCCTCAATTTCGTCCTCTAACGCCACCTTGACCGTTTATATGTGCGTCCTCACCTCCCGGTCCTTTGTCTCCATTGCCTCCGTCACCTCGTCCGTCCTCGTTGTCAGTCCCTCACGTACCATCTGACATTCTCTCTTCGTCGCTATCGTCATTTTTTATGTCGTTTTGTGTCGCTTTCAACCCTCCTAGTACCGCAGCGTTCTTTTCTACTTGATCCACTAGTTCTTTTTGTCCCACCGTCAGCTGCTCTACTCCCCTCGTCAGACCCTCTATTCCCCCCTGTAACCTAGCCGTATTATTCCTCACCTCTTTCTCCATACGCTTCTCACCTTGCTTTACCTCCTCGCGTACCTCCGAGACCTCCTCGCTTACACCTCGTCTGATCTCCTCTCCCATTTCTCCCATCTCTTTAGTAGATGCCGCCCTCATTTGTTCTAATTCATCCCTCTGAGCATCCAATTTACCTTCTAACCCGACTTTCACCTCCTCTATCTGGTTCCCCATCCGTTTGATTTCCCGGGCGGATTGCTCCTCTATTGCCCGCAATTTGTCGTCCATCCTAGCTTCTAGCCCCGTTAACCCATTCTTTACCTCTTTTATCCCGTTGTCTAACCCCTCAAATTTATTGTTCAACCCCTTAAAATTATTGTCTAACCCCGCAAATTTATTGTCTAACCGTTCACCGGTACCCCTCGCTTCGTCCCTCATTGCTCCCATTTGGCCCCTCAATTCGTCCCTCATTTGCTCACCCATTTTTTCCATATACCCCATCATCTGCGCCGCGAAGAGGTTCAATTTCCCCAGCGCTGCGGTCTCGGCTGCCACAGCGCCGCCATTTTGTGCCTCTTCAACCACGTGCGCGAGGGCGCCATTTTGTGCGCCTGATACTCCCTCAACCACCTCTTCATTGCTCTCCTCCATTTCTTCCCTGTGGTCCTGGGTTACCCCTAACCCCTCTTCTAGATCACCCACCTGCATCCGATCGCCTTGATTGTCCATGGCACGACTCAATTTGGGATGTTAAACAAAATTTCGGCCGCTCGTAATTTCGACCAAATTTTTTTTTTTTGATGTTATAGAAAATTTGGTTCGGGCCTCGAATCTCACTCCCAGACACCAATTGTTACGGATACGGGGGACGGCTCTCCCGTTAGCAAGGGGGGATTAGCCCCTTGTCCTGTTAAGTTGGCCGTCTCCCCGGTCCTGGTACTTGTAACGCTATCCCGCGGGATGGAACGGATCAGGGTTATGGGTCCAGGGTTTATCCCAAATACCTTTATCCGTCCCTCCGCAGACTAGGGAGACAAGTACCGCTCGAACCCCGGTTTGGATGGTCTAGTTAGTTGCCGAGCGGTTTTTAGCAACCCGAAGTACGAGTCATTAGCCTTCACTAAACCCGATCCTGAACGTTGGCCGAATCGCGCCACGTACACTCAATATTGAAACCACTAAAGCGACCGAACGAGAATGAAGAAGAAGAAGAAGTACAGAGGAATAACAGGATTTATTAATTATTTACACAAGCCAAAGCAAAGAGAGCAGTCAAGGTTATATACAGAAAATGGAAGGAGCAGGAAACACAGTGAAATCATTAGCTTACCTATACAAGCTTAATTAATAAACCCCAGGACAACGTTAAAGACAGACGACGATCACACTTACACGGGGAAATGCAGGCAGGAATGAATGGCTTGGAGATGGGTGGCTTTGAGAGGCAAGGAAGGTTCAACGGGTACTGGGCACGGTCGGGCCAGAAGGCACCGCCAGTCAAGAAGCCGAGCCACGGTTGTTGGTCCCAAACTGCGCGGGCGAAGTTTCTTTCTCCGTACTGCTGCCTCGCGCGCTCCTTGCGTTGCCTCGGTCCGTTTTTCCTGCAGCGCGGCACGTCTCATGGCGGCTTGGTCACACCTGCTCATCTCCTGGACTCAGAACTCATCTCTCCTCTCAGCTCATCTCCGTGGGGAGCGTCCCGCGGCGGGTTATATAGGCCCCGCCCTTCGGCCTTCACCCTTTGCGAACCTCCCCCAAGCGTTCTCTCTCCGCCCTCTCAAGCCAAACCCCTCGGTCTGGGTTGGATGAGCGGGGCCGACTTACTCCTCCCCTCTATGACGAGGTGGAGACCCGCCTTTCTTCTTCATCGTTACCTCGTGCATAATCTATCTATAATTCCAGTAATCTCTGTGTGTTTGTTTGTACGTTTGTACGTTTGTACGTTTGTTTGTTTGTCTGTGACCGCTGTTTCTCGACAACCACGGGTCCGATATACTTTAAACTTGCCAGGTATATTGCTGGGGACCCGAGGATGTGCCTTTTCAAGGTTTGAAATTAATCGGACAAGTACTTACCGAGCTATGGCGATTTAGCCGTTCGCCGTTCGCTTTGGCGTTGCGAATGGACCAAACCATTGCATGTAAATAGAGGGGGGGGTTCTGTGGTCGTTGCGAATGGACCAAACCATTCATGTAAATAGAGGGGGGGGGGTTCTGTGGTCGTTACTGCCACGTGGTTTCAAAGTTTTTTTTTGTTGTTGTTGTTTGCACGCATGTTTTTTTGCACCCACGTACGGGCACGCCCTAGGATGTTTACACACACACACCCCTACACAAATTTTTTTTTTTTTTTTTTTTTGGCAAGGAACGGGCACCCACGTACGGGCACGTCCTAGCTTATATATAGTACGGGCATGCCCTAGTGGAGTCAAATGCAGCAAAGTGGACGGCAGATGAAAATGCAGCAAAGTGCCTAAAGAGTCAATTGCAGCAAACCTGGCACTTGGAAGCTGCCATGGGGCGTCGGAGGGGCCTACACTTATTTAATTCGGTGCAATGAAGAGTCAAACTATTGGGAAACACATCCTTAGCCTACATAGAATAAGGGACTAACTCTTTAAAAGGATATATGGTGTCCTGTGTGTAGGTTTATGGAATTAACTAAGAGGACGAGCTTCGACCTTTCTTTACATTACGAGGGTCAGTTACACATAACAAAACCATACTTCTCACATTCGCTACACTTTCTCAAATTCGTTACAGTTCTCAAATTCGTTACAATATATATGTGTGTGTGTGTGTATATATATGTGTGTGTGTGTGTATATATTTGTGTGCGTGTGTGTGTGTGTATGTGTGTGTGTGTGTGTATGTGTGTGTGTGTGTGTGTGTGTGTGTGTCTGTGTCTGTGTCTGTGTCTGTGTCTGTGTCTGTGTCTGTGAATAAGAGAGAGAAAATTGTGAGGAACAGAAATGAAAAAACGAGATGTGTTTGTGTGTATGTGTATATGTGTGTGTACATGTGTACGTGTGTGTGGGTGTGTGTGTATGTATGTGTATGTATGTGTGTGTATATATGTGTGTGGGTGTATGTGTGTGGGTGTATGTGTGTGTGTGTGTGTGTGTGTGTGTGTGTGTGTGTGTGTGTGTGTGTGTCTGTGAATAAGAGAGAGACAAAATTGTGAGGAACAGAAATGAAAAAACGAGATGTGTTTGTGTGTATGTATGTATGTCTGTGTGTGTGTGTGTTTGTATATGTGTGTGGGTGTACATGTGTGGGTGTACGTGTGTGTATATATGTGTGTGGGTGTACATGTGTTTGTGTGTGTATATGTGTGTATGTGTGTGTGGGTGTGCACGCACATGCATTCACATGTTATCAGAAGTAAATACATTGTGTAGATTACATCATTTGTGCATCTGATAAATTGCCAGTAACCATTTTGTGAAACTGAATGTGCAGGTGCAGCATCTAACTCAATATGTCGAAATGTCACACACGTTCATGCCCGTGGGATTCCCACGGGTGACCCCACTAGTCTATATTATAAAAGGCTATGGTGATTCTGTCTGTCTGTCCGGGGGTTGGAGAGTAAGGCGCTAGGGGTTGGAGAGGAGCTAGAAGTTGGAGAGGAGTGAGGAGGTTAGAGAGTGAGGAGTGAGGAGTTGGAGAGTGAGGAGTGAGGAGTTGGAGAGTGAGGAGTGAGGGGTTGGAGAGTGAGGAGTGAGGGGTTGGAGAGTGAGGAGTGAGGGGTTGGAGAGTGAGGAGTGAGGGGTTGGAGAGTGAGGAGTGAGGGGTTGGAGAGTGAGTGAGGGGTTGGAGAGTGAGGAGTGAGGAGTTGGAGAGTGAGGTGCTAGGGGTTGGAGAGTGAGGAGTGAGGGGTTGGAGAGGAGCTAGAAGTTGGAGAGGAGTGAGGGGTTGGAGAGTGAGGAGTGAGGGGTTGGAGAGTGAGGAGTGAGGGGTTGGAGAGTGAGGAGTGAGGGGTTGGAGAGTGAGGAGTGAGGGGTTGGAGAGAGAAGAGCTAGGGGTTGGAGAGGAGCGAAGGTTGGAGAGTGAGGAGTGAGGGGTTGGAGAGTGAGGAGTGAGGGGTTGGAGAGTGAGGAGCTAGGGGATGGGGAGTGAGGCGCTAGGGGTTGGGGAGTGAGGAGTGAGGGTTTGGAGAGGAGCTAGGGGTTGGAGAGGAGCGAGGGGTTGGAGAGGAGCGAGGGGTTGGAGAGGAGCGAGCGGTTGGAGAGGAGCGAGGGGTTGGAGAGGAGCGACGGGTTGGAGAGGAGCGAGGGGTTGGAGAGGAGCGAGGGGTTGGAGAGGAGAGGAGGGTTGGAGAGGAGCACGGGGTTGGAGAGGAGCGGGGGTTGGAGAGGTGCGAGGGGTTGGAGAGGAGTGAGGGGTTGGAGAGTGAGGAGCGAGGGGTTGGAGAGTGAGGAGCGAGGGGTTGGAGAGTGTGGAAGTGTAACTCAGTGTAACTTATTGATTAAAGACTGGTAACGATTTCGTAAATGGATGCCAAGAATGTGCACGCACATGGTAATCTCTTGTCCACCTGGTCACAGCCCCTGGCTGGAGCACCCCCCTATCGTTTGGTAAACGGAACTCGCAGCAGGAGGGGAGCGAGCTGATGCCAGGACTTGGTGCATGCATGACCTCGGGGCATTAGCGGAGAAAGGATTAACATTCAGCGGACAGGGGATTAACTCCAGTTTGTCCATATAAACCAGAGCAAACGTTGAGTCAGAGAGGACTTGCCACGATAACTCCTGCTCGACGGAGCGAACGAGCGCCCATCATCAGAACCTCTGCCCGACGGGAATGGCGGAGGAACATCGGCCGAACGAGAAGGACCATGCGGATAGAGTGACCTGGTCCATTGAGTTAAACGGTAGTTATTTGGTATTGGAATGAAAGTGAACAACCAGTTAAATAATAAAGTCATGACCTTTTGTAAAACCTGTGTCCGGTCATTGGAGTCTTGAGTCTCCCCCACTACTTCCCCTACAATTTGGAGGCACCGCTGACATCAACTGGACACAAACAAGTCTTTAAAAGGTAAGTGTGTCTTGTTTTTGTCCAGTATGATTTACGAACTTGGGAAATAATTTTGTACATACATGGTGGAGGAGGTGGTCTGGGGCTTCCTTGCGCACCGATGCCGCGATATAGGTGGCGTGATGAAGTCACGAATGGTACTTCGATAAACGATTGTAGCTATTATTCGTGTTTTTCTAAATGATTTCTGTAAATACGTATTTTTTGCGCTGTCTAAATAAAATGCACCAGGTCGGCGCTGGTCATTAAGGGCCTTACTGTGACCTGGGAGCAAACGGAGCATGAGTGCACCATGCGACCATTTGCTTCCAATTCGTGTAAGGCCGGTACACTCGTTTACACACCCGTACACGTGTAAAGTAGTTTTTTTTTTTTTTTGCACTTGCTCAAAGCACGCGACTTGCTCGGCGTGCGACAGGGAGCCGGGAAATGGAATTATATTTATATATATATATTTTTACCTCATTCCAATTTATGGTATTGCGACAAAACGGCTTATATCTTTGGAACGACTGGTCGGATTTAGACAAATTAAACGGAATTGTGTAGGACGAAAGCCGTGGGTCCAAAGAAAAAAAAAAAAAAAAAAAAAAAAAAAGGGGTGGAGGAGAGAATTTTTTTTTTTCAGTTTTCCCGCCATGTCTAAAACTCGTTCGATCAACAAATAAATTCATGATAGACAACCCCACCTCATGCCGGTCCAGAATTATTGTGAAAGATGGCGATTGGATGAAAATTGCATACCAACACTCCCTCACGTCCATTCCGGCACCCTGTCTCTTGCTCCCGCTCCTTCTCCCTCCCCTCCCTCTAGTTCCCATTGGCGGACGTTTTGCGAGAAACAAAGCATTTTGCAGGAAGCTTCCAGGAAGCTTCCAGGAAGCAAAGCCAGGGCTGTTGCTTTTTGTGTATTTTCTCTGCGCCCCATGCTCGCAGATTTGGTTGGTACAAATATTTTATTGAAAGGTGAAAGATGCTTGTGTGGAAAAGCAATGGCAGACCACCCATTGTCACCACTTTCATGAGCTCAGAGAAATAAAAAATTCCAAATTCCACTCTGATGGCTCAATGGAAATAGGCAGCAGAATGAGAATCGGCAGACAATGGAACAGCTAGCGACGAGTGTTTGTGAGTAACAACCACCCTCTGGTCGAGGCTCATAGGAGGGGTGATGCTTACTGATTCGACACGCTTACAATAGATATTAATGGCGAAGGTTGTGGTTGGTTCGATTTTGCGAAATGGACGTTCTTTGAACGGGTTAAATGAGAATTTTCATATTGGATGTTAAAGCAACGAAGAGTTTTGTGGGATTATGGGGTCATATCGCGACATCATGGGAAAGCTGGTGTTAATGGTGGGATGTCAGAGGTAATGGTGTGGTTTAATGTTCACACTGTTTTGGAAAATAATGCTCGATGCAACATGATCCTAAAAAGAACCCATCCCTACATCTAAGGATCAGGAAGGGAAGGAATGGAAAATTTGAAGTATTAAAGTTACGGAACTCAAAATGTCTGGGTTTGGATGTAGTCATTAAAGGATTGAGTCATTCATTGGTTTGATGATGGTCCTAATATTTTGATAAATGTTTGATAATGGTCCTGGTAATTTTAGTCCTAGGAATAATATTGCTAGTGGTTTGTCTGAAGATTTTAATGGGATTTTAATGGGATTTTAATGGGATCGGATTTTTATATATATAAATTGAGGTAATATTGAGTTATGGAATTAATTGCTTTCAACAATGCAAAGGGTGACAAGATATGGGATTTTAATGGGATTTTAATGGGATCGGATTTTATATTGGGAACATTCAAATGTTGAGTTTTGCTAACGTTTCCACAACGTCGCTACAACGTTTCACTTTCGTTGTTGCAACGTTTTGCTCCAACGTTTTGGGAACATTCAAATGTTGAGTTTTGCTAACGTTTCCACAACGTCGCTACAACGTTTCACTTTCGTTGTTGCAACGTTTTGCTCCAACGTTTTGGGAACATTCAAATGTTGTGTTTTGCTGACGTTTCCACAACGTCGCTACAACGTTTCACTTTCGTTGTTGCAACGTTTTGCTCCAACGTTTTGGGAACATTCAAATGTTGTGTTTTGCTGACGTTTCCACAACGTCGCTACAACGTTTCACTTTCGTTGTTGCAACGTTTTGCTCCAACGTTTTGGGAACATTCAAATGTTGTGTTTTGCTGACGTTTCCACAACGTCGCTACAACGTTTCACTTTCGTTGTTGCAACGTTTTGCTCCAACGTTTTGGGGACACTCAAATGTTAAGTAAATCGGATAAGAATTCACGAGTTATTTAATTATTAGTGATTAATGAAGTACTTATTTAATTAATTACATTTCTTATTAAATTACAGTAATTACATTACAGTAATTACCTGAGGTAATTACAGTAATTACAGTTCCGGTAATTACAGTAATTACAGTAATCATTACAGTAATTGCAGTAATCTTATTACAGTATTACATTACATTAACTCAGGCACCTTTTGAGTAAGGAAGCTGATATTTGGACATGACACTGACCAAGTGATGTGGCTGTCAAGAAAAATTTTGATTTATTGATTAATCATTTAATAAATTAACTCGTTGATTTATAAATGACTTATTTAATTAAAATTCCTCAGAGATACATCTTCGGATGAAATACTTGCAGATTGGTTATGCTATGAGCCAATTGATTAAGGAAAATATTTTGTGATGGCCATATTGGCAATTTCATGGCCATATTCGTGGCAACTCAGTTAGTGCCACTGCACCTTTAAAATGCATCCCTGCGTTCATTTATTCGATCGATTGAGTTGAAATTTTGAACAATCGGATCTGGACTGTCGTTGTTAACGACTCTAGCACGCACTCGTCCAATCAGGATGGAGCGGTATGGTCCCCGGATCATCACTGCCCGCAGTGTTAATTAGTTTTACTTTTTCTCTTGGTCATATAATTTTGAAGACATGCGTGTCATGATAGAGGAAATGTTTGTTCTGTTGAACGGAATAAATGTTGTTTATTTGTGTGGGTGTGTATTTCTTGTGTATTTTGGATATATTTTCACGACTAATTCCAGTTAACATCCTGCAAAATTTGCTCGTTTGCTGGCCGAGTCGAAATTGCGTTGAGTTTCTATGGCATGCGCCATTAAAAGCGCTGTGTAATGGTTGAGCTCCCTTTATTTCGTATTGGTCATGCGGATGAGCAAACAAAGTGACAAATGCTGCGGCTGGAGCAGTAGAAGCGATGTTTTTTAATGGAAACGATGTAATGAGTAATTAAAAGTGGGAGGGGGCAACACCACGCATACCTCTTTTAAGGTGTGTATAAACCCTGGAATAAACGTGGGAGGGGGCAACACCACGCATACCTCTTTTAAGGTGTGTATAAACCCTGGAATATTTCAGCAATCAATACAATGCTGAAACTATGTAAGTTAAGTTAATGAGTAATTTAATGAGTAACTTAATGAGTAATTTAATAAGTAATTTAATGAGTAATTTAATAAGTAATTTAATGAGTAGTTTAATAAGTAATTTAATAAGTAATTTAATGAGTAATTTAATGAGTAATTTAATAAGTAATTTAATGAGTAATTTAATAAGTAATTTAATGAGTAATTTAATAAGTAATTTAATAAGTAATTTAATGAGTAATTTAATAAGTAATTTAATGAGTAATTTAATGAGTAATTTAATGAGTAATTTAATGAGTAATTTAATAAGTAATTTAATGAGTAATTTAATGAGTAATTTAATAAGTAATTTAATGAGTAATTTAATGAGGAATTTAATGAGGAATTTAATGAGGAATTAAAAGTGGGAGGGGGCAACACCACGCATACCTCTTTTAAGGTGTGTATAAACCCTGGAATAAACGTGGGAGGGGGCAACACCACGCATACCTCTTTTAAGGTGTGTATAAACCCTGGAATATTTCAGCAATCAATACGATGCTGAAATGATGTAATTTACTGTGTAAGAGGGTCGACCTTGGGTTTGTTTGGGTTTGTTGTTTATTTTTGTGGGTGTGTATTTTTTGTGTATTTTGGATATATTTTCACGACTAATTCCAGTTAACATCCTGCAAAATTTGCTCGTTTTCTGGCGGAGTCGAAATTGCGTTGAGGTCCTATGGCATGCGCCATTAAAAGCGCTGTGTAATGGTTGAGCTCCCTTTATTTCGTTTTGGTCATGCGGACGAGCAGACAAAATGACGAATGCTGCGGCTGGAGCAGTGGAAGCGATTTTTGAATTGTTCAATGATTATTCGATATTGTTATGACTTATTGTCAATAGGTATACTAAGTGGCCATGAGGTAGCCTGTTGCTATGTACAGTTTTATTCTAGTGTTGATTATACCACATAGCTGTGGTGATAAAGGAAATGTTCGTTTTAAACAGATGATTATGATAGGACCATGACTATAAAATCATGATTATTATGAATGATATCATAGGGTTCAAATGCAGAATGATTGCACGAACTTGGGAAAGAACTTTCAAGCCCTATGGGATAAAGTGGGTGTTACAAGCGATGGAGTTTCAAAATTTAGCATGATTGAAGGAATTTTACAGTCTTATTTCAGGAGTTTTACGAAATTTATATTGCCAAGAGATTTGGGTACTATTAAAAAAAAAATGATGAGATATTTTTCCCAATGAACTTTAATATCTGCCATCCATTTTGGCTGTCTCACGAATGAAGGATGAGTTGCCTTTAGTGGTTGCAAAGAAAATTTGTGGAGACCAGGCAAAATGGAGAAATATGTCAGATATGACCCTAGGACAGGACGGTGATTCATCAATTGACATGAGGTACGAACCAGAGGTGACGACCGATGAGATTCAATCTCAGTCAATGGATGGACCTGTCCTGACATCATTGGGGAAAGGGCTTATGCAAGGAGTCATCCAAAATGATTAATTTGATTTATTGATGAATATTGATGAATTAATTGAAATTGAATAATTGATTGAATTGTTGATTGATTGAATCTAATTGATTGAATTTAATTGAATAAATTTAACTGAATAAATTGAACTGAATAAATTGAATTGAATATATTGATTGTTTGATTGATGAAAATACGGTCTCAACAAAGAAGCTTTGATATCTTTGTGAGATATTATCAATGTGAAGACAACCTTGGAAAATTGAGCAAGGTGGTGAGTTTATATACAGATATATATGTGCGGTTACCATTGTGTGATTTCCCCGTCAACAGAGCGGACACCTGAGGATTCACCCATTTCATACTGACCCTCCGGCTCATCTGCAAATACTGATCTGTGAGATTGGATTGTGCAAAAGCCACAGCTGAGGGAGATTCTCTGGAAATCACCGTTTGAACAGGTGGAGAGATTCTTCCTGGAGGTACGAGTGAAGCTTTAGAGGAACAAACTACAACACATCCAACGCTACTTTGATAAAAGGCAGAATGGGAAATGGAGCCTGCAAGAACACACAAGGACAACCAGAGATTCCACAAAAAGGTACTTGTACACATCATATGTACGACCGTTATGGTGCCGAAGCTATAAGGCAGGTCGAGAATTGGTATTTGTGGACAAAGGGACATGATGAGGAGTTTCCAAGAGATGGTACATTTGAGTGAAGTCGATTGGAAAGATTGGAACAAAGATTGAAAGCCAGGAAGAGACAGAATCTAACGGTAGACTGGCTTGCATTCCATCTTTGGGATGGTGAATCCAGACAACGGGAACAGCAAGAACGGATAACGGATCTAGAACTTAAAATAAAAAGGATACAGGATACAGTGGAGGAGACAAATGCACAACTGCCCTCGAAATTAGGAATGAAAGTGACAGTTGTCCCATCTGATTTCCAGTTGTCTCCCCAAAAAGGACGGTACAGAGAATTTTTTCGTGTTTCAGGAGATAACGAGAGATTGCAGTGGCAACTCAGGGATGTAGAGATGCAGCCCAGCAATACAAGTGCACAGGTGCACAGATCAGACAACGACAGAAACCGGTGTTTCAAGTGTGGAAAGATGGGACATTGGAGAAGAAGATGTCCGTATGTCAACAGGAAGACAAGTTCATGGGGCAAACCAAGATCAAGGGCACCAGTGCTTACCGGTACATCAGACAATGATTAGGCCTTCATTGCTGCAAATCCCAAATGATGATTGGCCTCAACAAATTAGAATACTGGACAAACATGAATAACTGTCGATGATTCTTGGGTCTGAAAAGGTTTTCGGAGCAAGAATTATTCATTTTTTCTTTTGCTTGTAAGCAAATTAGTAATTAATTGATCAAATGCCGAAATTGGATCTTTTATGTTGGGCACAAAAAAATTTTGAAACCAAGTGACAAGAGTCACATGATGATCAGGTGGGAATTTCGGACTAGTGTTCCGCATGATTGATAGGTCAGTGGTCGACTGACATGCAAATGGGTGTGTAGTCAAATTTGGATAAATTATGGTGGGAACTGAAAGGGTAATTTCAATGTGACATTATAGGGGTTTTCTAAGAATAAACTTTTTGGTCTATTTGTGTATTAGCATTTATAAAATTGAAGGACAAATTTTATGAAATTGAAATAAAATTGACACCCATCTTGATCTGTAAATAATGGTTCCAACGCAAACAAATACGCATATTGCATGTGTGTGTGTGTTTATGTGTGTCAATGTTAGTGTTTTTGTTTTTTGTTGTTTTGTATATCAATCTTACAAGATTGTTGACACCGACAGTGTGCCTGTCTGGAAATGGATAGTTTTATGTGGATGGGATTGAATATCCAGAGAATCCGTAAAATAAAATAGAAATATAATTTGATTATGAACATTATCTCTTTTGTCAAGGGAGATGGAATCTAAAGATTTGATGTGCTGGGTTATGAGCAGCCATTAATTAATAGTAAAATTGTGAGTAATTTTGGGATTCCATTTTTGATAGAATTTATATGAGAATAACATCTATTTATGGATATGAGCTTCATAAAAAGAAATGAGGGAGTACAAAATTATCCAAATTTGGGAGAGGTCTTACACTGACTTCCCAGAATACTCTGCTCATGGATTTATATATATATATATAAACTTGAATTTTATCAGCATATAAATTGTGCTGCATGTATGGTTGTGTATTAGGCATAGATGATATGGGAAAATAGTAAAGAATATCTTGCTGGTTGGAACTATTGTGAGTTTTAAAACGGAATGCATTGTGAATCTTAAACCAAGGGGCAGCCATGAACGCGCTGTTACGTTATTTATACTCAGAACGCGATGTCACGTGTACCTGCAACATATTTGTTAATCTCGCACACCTATATTGGCATACTGGTGTCAGTAGTACTCACTGGGTGCATAGAAATGGATGAGCAACAGTTAAGGGGGTGTAAAAAAAACACTTACTTGGATATTTTCTACAAAAGTAGGGGTTTCAATAAGTGGTAGCTGTACACATGGGATTCATCAAATTAAGTTTTGGAGTTCAAACAAAGTCACTGGTTAACAGATGGGAATGGAGAGTAAATAAATTCTTTGATGCTGGGTAAATGAAGTGAGATATTACAAAGACTTATAAGAGCTATTGTTCTTACTTGCAACAGTGGGAGAAAATTTAGATCCAACATAATGAATCTATAAATGAATGTGATAGGGAGAATATCCTCAATTTGTACTAATTATTTGATTGTGGGTAAAGGAATTAATTTATCGTAGTGGATTGTTAACAAGCAGCCTGAAATGTCCTGAGAGTGTGCATCCATGTAATCAGAAATCCCAGATTTGTTGTTTTACAAACAACATTTTGGTAGAGGCCTTATGTGGACGAATACTTGCTTGGTAGATAAAAACGGTACTGCATATTGGCAGCCACTTCGGTGGCCATTTAGACCGAACAAATTGGGAGAAACTGTAATTGAATATGTAATTTACAGATGAGTATTTGGGAAGAAAAAGGGAATTTATTGATTTGGGAGACATTTTTCGAAGGTTTATTAAAGTGTTGCAATATGACATTTGGCAAGGAAAATTATTGGATGGGAAAATTAGATCTGGCTATAGAATAAATTTATTGACCCCTTGAAGTTAATTCTTCGAATCATTGTTTCACTGGCATTTTTGTTCAAATTGGAAATAGTTTGGTAGAGCTTTGGTTAAAACCTTTGGTTGCGGTATCTTGGAACGAAATGAAAAACCATAGGATATTGATAAGAATAGGAAAAATATGGACCCAAAATAGAAAGTTGGATTCATGCCCCTCATTGCAAACAAGCACATGGGGCTAAGGTGGACGATCCCACAGAAAATAAGGCTGCACCTAGCAGCCCAGCAGAACATTCAGTGGCAGATAAATGATAGTCGTGATTTACAGTCATTTGAATTACATTTTAACACCCCTTGCATTGATAAACATTACATTTTCAACATGTGATATTCCTACTTGGGATAGTGACATTTATTTGCCTACATGACATACAATTACCTGCTGATATTAATACAACATGAGTGAAAAAAAAAAATGTATCACAACTACACTCATGATCAGGGGATTGAGTTCAACCCCGGGAGATAGGGGGATCAGGGTAAGACAAATAATCTGATTTATGTTACATATTAAGGGATTTTCTTTATTTACCTTTTAGGAAGCTTGTTAGTTTGGTATATAATGTTGAATGTCATCGACATATAACTATGTCATAGGTATGAATATATACAAGGAGTAGCAGACTTGTTTGTTGGTTTAGTAGTTATATTGGCAATTGTTTTAGTGGTGGCTTGCTTGAAAGCCTCAGTGACGGTGTGTTTGAATAAGGTAACCAACAACACGATGATAACGCATGAAGTGACAAATGAGGAAAGAAATGTGGAACCAGAAAAGGAAGACTTTTATGGCGACATAAACAGTAGAATTAAGATAATGGCATAACGACAATGTTATGAGTTGTGTCAATCACAATATCAGTGAACTCATATCACCACGAGTGACACACTGTTAGGAAAAAAAGGGGAAAAGAAAAAGTGGAGAGGAATTATGGTAATAATACATTATGCTTAATTTGTTGGTTTGGGAAAATTGTTGTTGGGAATTAGGTATTCCCGTTTGTGATTGTAATCATATACAATTAATTTTCTTAGAGTAGTGCTAAAATACCTGCATGAGTTAATTTTTGAACTATATTAACCTGAAAGCAATTGTGGATGCTATTCTTAGTTTAGTAATAAAATACATACCTGATTGAATATTATTTGTGTGACGCATATAAATGAATATAACTTTTTGTGTTAAGGAAAAACAACAAATTGTTGAATGTGAAACTGTCGGAAGATATACATGATTATGCTGATTTCATGGTAAGATGTACCCTATCTGATTCAGTGTGTGCGGAAAGCAGATTCAGATGTGACTGGGATAAGACGAGATCACATTTTGAAGGGAGTGCTAACGGAATTGGGAAGAAGTTCGAAAAAGAAAATTTGTGGCTAAAAAAATGAAGTTAATCGTGGCATACACCCTCTTTCTCAAAGAATGATGAAGACATTCTCCCGTGTAACTTGGAGATGAATGCTTACCTTCACCAAGGAAATTTATGTGACCATTTGCCTGGATCACACTGCAACATATGAAAGAAAGGCGATCACTTACTCTTGTTCGAAGGCTTCGAACATTCATCACATCAGAAGTTGCAGGACAACGACATTTTACCTGCAACCTCTGTGAAATGCGGGGACATATGTTATTACTTCACCAACTTCCGGGGAGCCAGCATGGAGCTGCAAACCAATGGCTGTGCCTTTTCACAACAGCTGTGCACGATTTTGCGGGCCACTCCTGGTATGGACCATGAATGACCTGAACACCATGGTCCCAACATCATTGTGGATGCATCCGGCATCCCTGTTCCACATCTTGCTGGCCAATCAACGTCACACCAATACTTGCTGCCCACTCATAATGAGGGAGGAGGCAAGTCGACTACAACTGGGCGAAGGCCTTGTTCAAGGAATCATTATGGGTCACAGCAAAAAAAGTGGCAAGAATGCTACAAGGAGAGCAGGGTCAGTCTATGACTCCGCAATGTTACCACAACAGCGAAATCCTACACGAAGTAGTGCAGGAGCTATGAAGACATTAGGAGAAAATGTTTCATACCTGGATTCAAACACAAGTGATCAGCCCTTCCTTCCAAACAAAGTCAACATTTGTGTGGAGGCAAACGTTTTTTGCCAGATGGTGCAGATGCTTTACAAAACTTGAAAATGAAGTGAAATTGTTGTATCTTGGTGATGGTGAAGTGTTGTTTTGAAAAGATATTTGTGATGCAAATGCAATAGATTGAACAATATGGAAGGAGTCAATGACCAACGAAATGTTTTGTGATTCTTGCAGGATGACGGTGTATGCCTAAGGGAATTTGATTACCAAAGTTATGATTATTTACTTATACTCGTAATGATGTTTACTTGCAGTGATTGATTATTTACTTATACTTGTAATGATGTTTACTTGTAGTGATTGACTGTTTACTTATATTGATGTTTAGATTAATGGTTAATATAAACAAAAACAAAAAGATGAGGGAATTGTGGAAGTGTAACTCAGTGTAACTTATTGATTAAAGACTGGTAACGATTTCGTAAATGGATGCCAAGAATGTGCACGCACATGGTAATCTCTTGTCCACCTGGTCACAGCCCCTGGCTGGAGCACCCCCCTATCGTTTGGTAAACGGAACTCGCAGCAGGAGGGGAGCGAGCTGATGCCAGGACTTGGTGCATGCATGACCTCGGGGCATTAGCGGAGAAAGGATTAACATTCAGCGGACAGGGGATTAACTCCAGTTTGTCCATATAAACCAGAGCAAACGTTGAGTCAGAGAGGACTTGCCACGATAACTCCTGCTCGACGGAGCGAACGAGCGCCCATCATCAGAACCTCTGCCCGACGGGAATGGCGGAGGAACATCGGCCGAACGAGAAGGACCATGCGGATAGAGTGACCTGGTCCATTGAGTTAAACGGTAGTTATTTGGTATTGGAATGAAAGTGAACAACCAGTTAAATAATAAAGTCATGACCTTTTGTAAAACCTGTGTCCGGTCATTGGAGTCTTGAGTCTCCCCCACTACTTCCCCTACAAGAGTGAGGAGCTAGGGGTTGGAGAGTGAGGAGCTAGGGGTTGGAGAGTGAGGAGCTAGGGGTTGGAGAGTGAGGAGCTAGGGGTTGGAGAGCGAGGAGCGAGGGGTTGGAGAGCGAGGAGCGAGGGGTTGGAGAGCAAGGAGCGAGGGGTTGGAGAGCAAGGAGCGAGGAGTTGGAGAGTGAGTAGCGAGGTGTTGGAGAGTGAGGAGCGAGGGGTTGGAGAGTGAGGAGCGAGGGGATGGAGAGTGAGGAGCAAGGGGTTGGAGAGTGAGGAGCGAGGAGTTGGAGAGTGAGGAGCGAGGGGTTGGAGAGTGAGCGAGGGGTTGGAGAGTGAGGAGCGAGGGGTTGGAGAGTGAGGAGCGAGGGGTTGGAGAGTGAGGAGCGAGGGGTTGGAGAGTGAGGAGCGAGGGGTTGGAGAGTGAGGAGCGAGGGGTTGAGGAGCGAGGGGTTGGAGAGCCAGGAGCAAGGCATTGGAGAGGAGCGAGGGGTTGGAGAGGAGTTAGGGGTTGGAGAGTGAGGAGCTAGGGGTTGGAGAATGAGGAGCTAGGGGTTGGAGAGTGAGGAGCTAGGGGTGGGAAAGTGAGGCGCTAGGGGTTGGGGGGTGAGGAGCCAGGGGTTGGGGAGTGAGGAGCTAGGGGTTGGAGAGTGAGGAGCTCGGGGTTGGAGAGGAGCGAGAAATTGGAGAGGAGCGAGGAGTTGGAGAGTGAGGAGCAAGGGGTTGGAGAGCGAGGAGCGAGGGCTTGGAGAGCGAGGAGTTGGAGAGTGAGGAGCTAGGGGTTGGAGAGTGAGGAGATAGGGGTTGGAGAAGAGCGAGAAATTGGAGAGGAGTGAGGAGTTGGAGAGTGAGGAGCGAGGAGTTGGAGAGCGAGGAGCGAGGGCTTGGAGAGCGAGGAGTTGGAGAGTGAGGAGCTAGGGGTTGGAGAGTGAGGAGCTAGAGGTTGGAGAGTGAGGAGCTAGGGGTTGGAGAGGAGCGAGAAATTGGAGAGGAGCGAGGGGTTGGAGAGTGAGGAGCGAGGGGTTGGAGCATGAGGAGCGAGGAGTTGGAGAGTGAGGAGCAAGGCGTTGGAGAGTGAGGAGCGAGGAGTTGGAGAGTGAGGTGCGAGGAGTTGGAGAGAGGTGCGAGGAGTTGGAGAGTGAGGGGCAAGGGGTTGGAGGGCAAGGAGCGAGGGGTTGGAGAACGAGGAGCGAGTTGGTTGGAGAGCGAGGAGCAAGGAGTTGGAGAGTGAGGGCCGATTGGAGCGGAGAGTGAGGAGTGATTGGAGAGGAGAGTGAGGTGCGATTGGAGGGGAGTGTGAGGAGCGATTGGAGGGGAGTGTGAGGAGCGATTGGAGAGGAGTGTGAGGGATTGGAGAGGAGTGTGAGGGATTGGAGAGGAGTGTGAGAGATTGGAGAGGAGTGTGAGGGATTGGAGAGGAGTGTGAGGAAGTATTGGAGGGGAGTGTGAGGAGGTATTGGAGGGGAGTGTGAGGAGGTATGTGAGGAGGAGTGGGATTGGAGAGGTGTGAGGGTGGAGAGAGGAGAGTGTCAGGTGGAGAGGAGTGAGGGGTGACATATTATGTGAAATAAATAAAGTGTTCATTACACCATTTCTGGATCTGATGAATTGCCAGTAACCATTTTGTAAAATTTAATGTGCAGCATCGAAATCAAGATGTCCAAATGTCACAAACGTCCATGCCCGTGGGATTCCCACGGGTGACCCCACTAGTGGTTATATACTTTGTATAGTTTTCCCTTGTAACCAACAATTAAATCAGGGTTTGGCCCTTATATTTTTCTTTGCATTTTTCCTCTTGCAACAATCCCACCTGTCGAAGCAACTCCCATATCTTCTTCAACCTCATTCTTCCCTCCAGGTTTTCAAGACAGCTGTTCATCACCATCTCAGATCATCCCCAATCGAAAACTATTATCTTTTCTACCTTCGTTAACTCTACCGCAATCCCTCCTCCTTCCATATTTCCAGTTTTCCCTCCTGAGAGTTTCCGTCTGCATCCATATTATCCACCCGAAGAGAAAAAGAGCTACTTATTTCACCTCTTCAGCCACATAGGGCTGCCAAGGCAGTTTTCCATTGGCTAATGGGCACAATCCTGTATGGTTCACCACTCTGACGCAGCATAGTCGAATGGCTCATTCTTCCCAGTAAGCTGGTACTCATTTTGCCGACCTCGGAAGGATGACATGCTGCGTTAATCCACCTGGTGTAATGTAACGGCACGATCGGGGCTCAAACTCAGGACCCTAAGATCTTAAGCCATCCACCTTAAACGATAAGCCAACACCAGGCTTAAACCGCTGGAGAGGTGATACTACAAAGCATATTAGTGGTGCAAACCTTGTGAAACATTTCCTGCTGGAATTTATCAACTACCAGAGAAAATCCAACGGTTCACATTGAAGGTACATACAGTGGTGTGGAAAAGGAATGAAAACTCTTGCATGAGGGACGTCTCGTTTAGAAAGGTCTGCGTATGCGCTCGCTTGCTGGTTATGTGAAGTTCAAGCCTCCTGGTGTTAGAAAATGCTCCTTTTTATATAAACACATCTGCAGAGCAGCAGTACTATTTGCAACCACATTGCTGGTATGGATTAGGTTCATATTCTCATACACCGATATTTCACCTCCCGCATGATGTCGTTGCAGTGCAGATGCGTTGCAGATAGAGTGGTAAATCATAAGCCAGAAAAAGGTTATGGCTAAACTAAGAAAAGTAAGTACCTAAATCTTCCTCCCAAAATCCATGGCGTTGTTGATTTCGTTTGTCGACACCTGCTGTACTGTACATACGTTTTTCTCTTCTATGGACACTAGAAGTTTTGAGTCTGAGATAATGTCCAGACAGAACATTGGAATTCGTATTTTTCCCCCCAATATAATCTCCCTTAAAGTCAACACACTTCCCTTAACAATTTCGGCAATATTTTTGAGCCCTCATAGTTCAAGGGATTATCCTGGTCCAAAAATAAATTCTCCTCCACAGTATTCATAACTTCAACCTTACCAAGGCCTGTCTCTGTGGATATTTGGTCATGGATAAGGTTTACGAGTAAAAGCAGGAACTATTTTGATGGAGGCAAACTACAGAATGGGTGTGATGATGGAGTTTGAATCCCATTTCATCTGCCTTTTACAGTGTCAAGATGAGGGTTATGCAAGGAACCACAATCCTAGAGAAATTCCTTGGCTGGGCTTTCCATGGAGTTTCTCTTTCATATTGTTCTTTAATCTTGTTAATATTGAGAATAATATGACCCAGTGTTTGTAGTTCCTTGTTGTAAATAGCCAATTGCAATCCGAAAAGTCCATACATTTGTCGGTTGAGACTGCAACTCGGAATTTGTGTGGAAGAGAGGGGAATTAGGGTACCTTCAGTACATATACTTTGTCCTTTGTAGTTGACATCGAAATGATAACCCATCCTGATTTATATGCTTGATAAGAAACATCTATGGATCCTCCACAGTGGTGAAGCTCCGATTTAAGCATATTTTACAAAAAATGGAGTCGACCAGGTTAGATGATACAAACATGCAACACATTGTATCAGAGGGATTTTTAGATGATCGATGAAGATGCAAGTGCAAGTATGAACAATCTATATTTTAATAGGCGAAGGTGATTCTGTCTGTCTGCCTGTCTGTCTGTCTGTCCGGGGTGTGGCTTACTCCGTTTGCAGAGTAACTCCACCCATACTTGGAGAGGCTTCATGTAAACAAATATCCACCATTTTATTAACTCGAATAGCTTTGAGGCCTGTTTAGTTAGGCCCGTGCTGTTTTTCTCTCTCACACAGGTTTATTTCAACTCAAATTCGATATATCATTTCATTTTTAACAGTCGCTAACATCGTTTTAGACCCGGTTGAAAAAAAACGGGCAGAATATCCAATGAAAGTTTCCATTTATAGAACGAAATGAATTCTCAAAGGCCTGTAAAATAAAGCCCATTCATTGAGTCACCCTCACGATTTTATCGAATTCACCATCTGATTTAATTTTTATCGATGGTTTTAGACTCGATGTCAGAAATAATTGAGAACATTCACGCACACACGGGAAAATGCAGAGATATATTTTTAAAAATTGTGCCATGATGACACGATAATACACCGCCTAAAATAACAGTCGGGGAAAATGACGACATATATTAAAAATTCGCTTTTTCTTTTCCGTTAAGAGATATAGTCAGGGCCCTTAGTATAGGGATATTTTGGGGCCGTTTGGTTCAAATTCTTCCAAAAGCACCAAATTTAGCCCAGATGTTGCCCATGCCATACTCTTTCGATTTTTGACGGGCGCAAAGACGGGCGCCCCCCCCCCCCCGGGGGCCCCATATTGGCGAAATACTAAATGGCCGCCACCCGGATTAGAGGAAAATCAGTTAAATAACCAAAAGGGTTGGAATCATGTATGATACCACTTTTCAGGGGTTTTTGAGGTCGAGGAATCCAATTATGATGTTATTTTGATGATTCGAGGTCAGGGTCAACCCTCAAGGTCATCTTAAAGGTCATTTTTGAGTCAAACATGTCAGTTTTTGTTTTTTGTCAAGATTTACGTGAGGTTCATCATTTTATGTTTCTGGGTTGGGTAATCGAACTTTGACCTTATTTTTTACAATTAGAGGAAATATTTACATGTCTATTTCCTAATTTTCAGGCATATGCAGTTCATCAGTCTGTCGTACAAAGGTACGGATTTTGATGTTTTATGAACTGTATGCCATATCTTTGTGTTTAATTTTTGTGCGATCATGATCCAGGTTCATGTATACATGATTGTATACATGTCATAAATATGACGTCATAGGTCATGTGACCTGGCGGCCATATTGGATTTTATGAAAACCTTAAAAATGGATCCCTGGCTTCATTTTTCGATCGATTCATTTTGAACTTTGACCACTTATAGTACGCCATGTGATTGGATGCATATCCTAATTATGACGTCATAGGTCAGGTGACATGGCGGGATGGACCGGTATGGTCCCCGGATCATACCGTCCTTGGCGCCCGTCAAAAATCGAAAGAGTATGGCATGGGCAACATCTGCGCCAAATTTGATGCTTTTTGAAGAATTTGAACCAAAATATCCCTAGGGCCCTGACTAATATTACTTTTCCGTTTGATGACAGTCGTCACAAAAACGTCAACAATGATGCCGACATATATTTCTTCGTTCTTATTTCATTCAACATTATTATCCGGAAGTAAATGTTCACGTGTTCATTTCACGTGTGCAAAAACAAACTCCATTTCACGTGTGCATGGACGTGTAATTCACATTTGTAAAATATATAAATTAACAGACGGGAAATTGCTGAGAAATATTTCTTCGTTTTTATTTTATTAGTTACGAGCAGAAGTACCCGGCGTTGCCGGGCGGGGGGAGGAGGAGGAGGGAGGAGGGGGGAGGGGGGAGGGAGGGGCACGTACACTTTAAACATGTATATACATGTGGGATATATACATGTGCCGTGGGACATGTGTAGGTGTACGTGTGTACGTGTGTGTGTGTGTGTGTGTGTGTGTGTGTGTGTGTGTGTGTGTGTGTGTGTGTGTGTGTGTCTGTGTGCACGCATATGTGCATATATATGTATGTGTGTGTGTATGTGTATCGGCATACATGTGTGTGCACATGTGTGTATGTGTGTGTGTGCATATATATATATATATATATATATATATATATATATATATGTATGTATGTATGTATGTATGTATGTATGTATGTATGTATGTATGTATGTATGTATGTATGTATATATATATATATATATATATAGGGTGGGGGAGTGGGTGGTGGGAGAAGGGTGGGGGAGGGGAGGCGGAAAATGGAGGGGGAGGGGAGAAGGGGTAGGGTGGAGGGGGAAGGGAGGGGGAGGGGAGGGGGAAGGGGGAGGGGAGGGGTAGGGGGGAGGGGTAAAGGGAGGGGGAAAAGGGAGGGGAGGGGGAAAATGGAGGGGGAGGGGGAGGGGAGAAGGGGAGGGGTAGGGTGGAGGGGGTAGGGTGGAGGGGGAAGGGAAGGGGGGATGGAGGGGGGAGGGGGAAGGGGGAGGGAAGGGGATGGCCAGTCAACAATGACGTTGCAGTTCTCATGGTCGGAGAGCAGCACAACAATCGGACATAGTCCTGCATATTCGCAACAGCACGAAGCGGATTTTGGAGACTCACTGATCCTGTGACGTCCTCTAGTACCGGCGTTGCCGGGCAGGGGAAGGGAGACCCGTACATTCCCAACCCGTACATTCGCCCTCTCGACTCAAGCTTACTCGGACAAAAGCCTCGCACAAATTACACCGTGAAGGCCCAATGGTCATGTCTATGCCACAAATCACGGGCGCACTGAATTGAAAATATATAGAACGCTCATACTCCATGAAAAGTGAAGCCGCCGTGTCGCCATCTTGGTCAGCACGACTCGACCAACTCGCTTCGCGGATCTCGTTTTGTGCGGCAATAAACTGCTCCAATCGGTTACGGAAGGGTTGTGGAAAGACGTTTCACAGCTGTTTCAAAGACATTTAATTCATATCGCACAAAATCGATACAAAACACGATCGCATAAAAGGTGAAAAAACGTGTGATGTGTGACGGGATGGAACATCACGTGATCGCTCTGAGCGAATCAGCGAGCTGCTCTGGAACCGGCTGAGATTAGCGGGTACTTCGCTGAAATGCGCTGAGGTAAATATGAATAAAAAATATGGACCGTCAAATATTTTGAGTTCGGCCATGTTCGTCCCAGGCTCAATGGCCATGTCTATGTTAAATATCAAGCACGTAAGCCTCTCCATTTAGGAGTCTATCGGTAACTTTACACACATACACACACACACACACACACACACACACACACACACACACACTGTGTTTTATATATATGTATGTGTATATATATATATATATATATATATATATATATATTATATATATATATATATATACATACATACATATATATATACATATATACATATATATATAGGGTGGGGGAGAAGTTGAAGGGTGGGGGAGTGGGTGGTGGGAGAAGGGTGGGGGAGGGGAGGCGGAGAAGGGGAGGGGGAGAAGGGGAGGGGTAGGGTGGAGGGGGTAGGGTGGAGGGGGAAGGGAAGGGGGGGATGGAGGGGGGAGGGGGAAGTCACTTGGTACTGTCTTTCCCTCGCGGTCCCCATGTGCTGTCTTTCCCTCGCGGTCCCCATGTGCGGTCCCCATGTACTGTCTTTGTCTTTCCCTCGCGGTCCCCATGTACTGTTTTTGTCTTTCCCTCGCGGTCCCCATGTGCTGTCTTTGTCTTTCCCTCGCGGTCCCCCATGTACTGTCTTTCCCTCGCGGTCCCCATGTACTGTCTTTCCCTCGCGGTCCCCATGTGCTGTCTTTCCCTCGCGGTCCCCATGTGCGGTCCCCATGTACTGTCTTTCCCTCGCGGTCCCCATGTACTGTCTTTCCCTCGCGGTCCCCATGTGCTGTCTTTCCCTCGCGGTCCCCATGTGCGGTCCCCAAGTACTGACTGTCTTTGTCTTTCCCTCGCGGTCCCCATGTACTGTCTTTGTCTTTCCCTCGCGGTCCCCATGTACTGTCTTTGTCTTTCCCTCGCGGTCCCCATGTGCTGTTTTTGTCTTTCCCTCGCGGTCCCCATGTGCTGTTTTTTGTCTTTCCCTCGCGGTCCCCATGTACTGTCTTTCCCTCGCGGTCCCCATGTACTGTCTTTGTCTTTCCCTCGCGGTTGTCAGCTCTTTCACGAGCCTCGATTCAGTATAGAAAAAAAATATATATACATATATATGTATATATATATATACATATATATACATATATACATATATATATATATATACATATACATATATATATACATATATACATATTGTTACGGCCCGCGGATAAGGATGTTAGTTTGCCGAGCGGATGGCACCGCGGCCTAACAGTTACCCCGATTAACCCGATCCCCGAACGTTGGCCGGATCGCGCCACAGCTATTCAATAGGGAAAAGACAAAAGCGACACGGA
>NW_027616478.1:182208-209708 GCF_964187855.1 Myxine glutinosa
CTGGCCTTTTTAAAGCCAATATCAAGACATCACGTGCAGCTCAAAAAAATCATCCCGTACCCCTTGGCTAATCACTGACAGTCAAAACGGCTGTTCAACAGCTGTGCTATGAAGTGACCATTGAAGGTTCAAGTGACCATCCGTGACCGTTTTGTCTGACAGTGAGGACACTATTGTCCACAAATAAGTTCACACATTTACTACACGCAGTGTTATTGTTGATATTTAAAGGTTTCAAAGGTGGTAAGTTTCTTTTGCGTTTTCGGTCTTTTTGAAGTTGGTCAAAATGGTCAAATTTTTCGGTCAAAATGCCCATTTTGCACTGGCCTTTTTAAAGCCAATATCAAGACATCACGTGCAGCTCATTAAAATCATCCCGTACCCCTTGGCTAATCACTGACAGTCAAAACGGCTGTTCAACAGCTGTGCTATGAAGTGACCATTGAAGGTTCAAGTGACCATCCGTGACCGTTTTGTCTGACAGTGAGGACACTATTGTCCACAAATAAGTTCACACATTTACTACACGCAGTGTTATTGTTGATATTTAAAGGTTTCAAAGGTGGTAAGTTTCTTTTGCGTTTCAGTATATATATATATATATACTGAAATACCCGGGCGGGGGAGGGGAGGGGAGGGGGGGGAACGGGAGAATTGTGGGAGGGGGGAGGGGGGAGAGGGGAGAAGAGGGGGGGGATGGGGAGGGTGAGGGATGGGAGGGGGTGGGAGATGGAGGGGTTGGAGGGGGGAGAGGGGGGAGGGGAGGGGGATAGGGGGGAGGGGGAGGGGAGGAGGGGAGGAGGGGGAGGGGAGGAGGGGAGGAGGGGGGAGGGGAGGGGGGGAGGGGAGGGGGAGGGGAGGGGGAAGAGGGAGGGGAGGGGGAGGGGCCGGAGGGGGGAGGGGAGGGGAGAAGGGGGGGAGGGGGGAGGGGGGGAAGGGGGGAGGGGGAGGGGAGGAGGCAGGGGGAGGGGAGGGGGGAAGGGGGAGGGGAGGGAGGGGGAAGGGGGAGGGGAGGGGGAAGGGGGGAGGGGAGGGGGAAGGGGGGAGGGGAGGGGGAAGGGGGAGGGGAGGGGGAAGGGGGGGAGGGGGGAGCGGGAAGGGGGGAGGGGGAGGGGGGAGGGGAAGGGGGGATGGGGGGGAGAGGGAAGAGGGGGGGATGGGGAGGGTGAGGGATGGGAGGGTGAGGTTTGGGAGGGGGAGGGGTGGGAGGGGGGAGGGGAGGGGGAGGAGTGGGAGGGGGGAGGGGGAGGGGGTGGGATGGGAGGGGGAGGGGAGGGGGATGGGAGGGGGGAGGGGAGGGGGAGGGGGGAGAGGGGGGGAGGGAGAGGACCACTTTTCGCACTTGTGTTAGTGTTGAAAAACCACTTTTCGCACTTGTTTTGGTGCAGGAAACCACTTTTGCACTTGTATTAGTGTGGAAAAACCACTTTTCACACTTGTGTTAGTGTTGAAAAACTACTTTTCGCACTTGTGTTAGTGTTGATAAACCACTTTTCGCACTTGTGTTGGTGCAGGAAACCACTTTTGCACTTGTATTTGTGTGGAAAAACCACTTTTCGCACTTGTGTTAGTGTTGAAAAACCACTTTTCGCACTTGTGTTAGTGTTGAAAAACCACTTTTCGCACTTGTGTTAGTGTTGAAAAACCACTTTTCGCACTTGTGTTGGTGCAGGAAACCACTTTTGCACTTGTATTAGTGTGGAAAAACCACTTTTCGCACTTGTGTTAGTGTTGAAAAACCACTTTTTGCACTTGTGTTGGTGTTACACATTTATTTATGTTTTAAAACTGTCGCACTCAGGGTCAGGTTAAAAGTAGAGGGAACTACACCTCACGTGTCACACTAAATAAAAGTTGTAGGCCCGGGTCGTGCCTAAGAGGAGGAGGGTGCAGTGTTGCGGAGATGAGGACTGTATTTTTTTGATTGTGTGCTGTATTATTATTATTATTGTTTATTCTGCGCCCCCCCTACCTCCGGAGCTGTGTAAAGGTGAAAGGGCATCCCATAATTAGTCCACAAGCATACACGTCAGCCAAATAATAGAATACCCCTGTTTGATAGTTATCTCTTATTCTGTGTTTTAGAGTAAGGCTGTGTCTCCCATTAATTGAAGTACTCCATTGCACCAGTGAAAGAGAATAGATCCCCTTTCATTCCCATCCCTAAAATCCCCATTTCCTTCACATCCCGTTTCGTCATTGCCGAGCCTCGATTGCCAATTACCTCCCCTCCAAAACCGCCATTGACCACGAGGCAGGGTCGGAGAAGAAAGGCGTGTCTCCACCTCGTCATAGAGGGGAGGAGTGAGCCAGAGGGTCGCATGACCAACCAGGGCCGAGGTGAGCACACCGATGGGCATGTCCTGAAGGCCGGCGGCTTGATCGCTAGAGGCGCTATAAAGGCGCGCGCGCGCAAGAAGCGTTGAGTGAGTCGGAAGTCAGAGGGAGTCGTCAGTTGGTCATCAGTGGAGGGTCAGTGGTTGCGTTGGTTGCGGTAAGAAGTCGGTGGTGAGAAGTGGTGGCGTCGAAGTGGTCAGTGGTTACGTTGGTTGCGTTGAGTTGTCGGTGGTGAGGAGACACCAGGGCCAAGAGAGAGAAGGTTCAAGGTCAATTACCAGCAGTTGCGCCAGAGACGGCAGACGCGCCCTGAGGTGAGCCAGAGAAGCAGCTTTGGCTCCACAAGCAGCGTTGACTCCACCAGGCAGCTCCAACCCGTTACCCCGCGGGGACCAGATAGCGGTGGCATCGGTGGCCGTCGAGGTCCAGCCGACGTCCCGTGCGGGATCCAGCCCGAGCCATCTGCCCCAGCTGAACCTTCCCATTCCTCCTTCCAGCATTCATTCCTTTCCTCCACCCTTCTTGTGTACGTGAGTTTGTTCTGTGTGTCTTGTCCCTGGGTATTTAATTAAGTCTGGATAAGCTAGTATTTGCACTGTGTCACCTGCGTCTTATGTGTTGTAAATAAACGTGACTGCTTGCTTTTTGCTTATGTGTGTAAATAGTAAATAAATTCAGTCGTATTTCCAAACCTTTCTTTGCCTTCGTCTTCCTCTTTGCATTCGTCGTTTTAGTCTTTTCCCTCATTGAGCAGCCGCGGTGCGATCCGGCCAACGCTTGGGTGGAATCGGGTTCTAATCGGGGAATAACTGTTCGGTCGCGGAGCCTTCGCTCGGCAAAGTAACATCTAAACCGCGATCAGTAACAATATATACATATTGTTACGGCCCGCGGATAAGGATGTTGGTTTGCCGAGCGGATGGCACCGCGGCCTAACAGTTACCCCGATTAACCCGATCCCCGAACGTTGGCCGGATCGCGCCACAGCTATTCAATAGGGAAAAGACAAAAGCGACACGGATGTGAAGAGAAGAAGAGGCCGAAAAAAAGGTTGAAAATACTACTAAATTTATTCCTACGGTGTACAGGCTCAAAATAACCAAGGAAGAAGGAAAGATAAGAAAATAATATACAGAAGATTTTAGAGACACAGTGCAAATCGCTAGCTTATCTAAACAGTCTTAATTAACCCAAGGACAGAACAAACAGAACAAACTCACGCGGGGAATGATGATAGGACTGGCGGGAGGTGGATGGCTGGAGGGAGAGGAAAGTCCAAGGGGTCCGGCAGCACGATCGGCGCGTTTAGCAGCCGCCGTTCCTTCGCGGCCCTGCTCAAAACCGCCGTCCAGGCCCCAAGCGGCTGTTGAGTGTTGTTGCTGCTGTGGCCGCCGCTGCTGCTGCTGCTGTGGACGTCGCGTGCTTTGCCAGGACTACAACAGGCTTTGTGCTTCCTGGATGATGATCTCCTTGGATGATCTCTATGTTCTCTTGGTCCAACAACTCTTTCTCTTTCTTGGTCCGACCACTCCTCACCATCGACAACCCAACGCAACCAACGCAACCACTGACCACCACAACGCAACCCACGCACTTCTTGCGCGCGCGCCTTTATAGCACCTCCGGCGATTAAGCCGCCGGCCTTCAGGACACGCCCATCGGTGTGCTCACCTCGGCGCGACCCTCTGGCTCCGCCCTTGATGACGACGGGTGGGCACGCCTTTCTTCCCCGACCCGAGCACATGTTCAATGGTGGTTTTGGAGGGGATGTAATTGGCAAATTGAGGCTTGGCCATGACGAAAGGGGAAATGGAGGTTTTTGGGAATGGGAATGAAGAATGAAGGGAATCTATCTTTTTCACTTGGTGCAATGGAGTGTCATTTTAATGGAAGACAAAGCCTTAACCTAATACACAGAATAAGGAAATAAACTACTGAACAGGGATATTATAGTGTCCTTCAATGTATGCTTTATGGAATTAACTACCGGAACGCCCTTTGACCTTTATACACACTGGAGCAAGGAGGGCTCAGACTAAAACAATAATTCACAACCATTTACTATACAATACAACACAATCAAAAAAACTCAATCCTCATATCCGCAACAATATATATATATATATATATATATATATATATATATATATATATTGTTACGGTCCGTGGATAAGATGTTGTTTGCCGAGCGGAGGCACCGCGGCCTAACAGTTACCCCGATTAACCCTTCCCGAACGTTGGCTGGATCGTGCCACAGATATTCAATATGGAAAAGACTAAAACGACGGATGTGAAGAAAAGGAAGAAGAAGAAGACGTACAGAAGAGTAACGGGATTTATTATTTACACACACAAGCAAAAGGAGCAGTCACGGTTATATACAGGGAACATGGAAAAAGCAGGTGACACAGTGAAAATTACTAGCTTAACTATACAAGCTTAACTTATTCCCTGGACAGAACAAACAAAGACGGACTCACACGGGGGAATTGCAAAGTGGATTGGCTGGAAGGAGGTGTGTGGCTGGAGGGGGAGGAAGGCACGGAGCTGGCTGGGGCTTGATCCCGCACGGGACGTCGGGCTGGACCTCGACGGCCGCTGATGCCACCGATCCTGTCGTGTGCGCGGGATCACGGGTCGGAGCTGCTTGGTGGAGCCGACGCGCTGGTGGGGGGGTCTGGCGTGACGGGTTCTCTCCTCTCTCTTTCTTGGTCCAACCACTCTTCACCACGACAACTCAACGCAACCAACGCAACCACTCAACGCAACCACTGACCACCACTGACGACCAACTCTGACCAAAAACCACACAACTCAGCTCCTCGCAACTTCTTGCACGGGCGCCTTTATAGCGCCTCCGGCGATAAAGCCGCTGGCTTTTAGGACACGCCCATCGGTGTGCTCACCTCGGCCCTGGTTGGTCGCGCGACCCTCTGGCTCCGCCCTTGATGACGACGGGCGGGGCACGCCTTTCTTCCCCGACCCAAGCACATGTTCAATGGTGGTTTTGGGGCGAAAACAACCCACAGCTGTAACAAACTGGCAAACTCCCCAGTGCAGTTGGTAATGGAGACTTGGAGGGGATGTAGCTGGAAATTGAGGCTTGGCAATGATGAAAGGGGAATGTGAAAGGAAATGGAGATTTTGGGAATGGGATGAAAGATGAAGGGAATCTATCTATTTCACTTGGTGCAATGGAGTGTCATTTTAATGGAAGACAAGGCCTTACCCTGATACACATAATAAGGAAATAAACTACTGAACAAGGGTTTTATAGTGTCCTTCAATGTATGCTTTATGGAATTAACTACCGGAACGCCCTTTGACCTTTATACACACTGGAGCAAGGAGGGCTCAGAATAAAGCAATAATAATAATACACATAATTAAAAAAACACAATCCTCATTTCCGCAACAATATATATATATATATATATATATATATATATAATATATATATATATATATATATATATATAATATATATATATATATATATATATATATATAGTTTGTGGATAGGAGAATGTTTTTTTTTTTTTGTTGTTGTAGTGTAAATTGTTGTAAAATATCGCCCTCCTTACTCCAGTGTTGTATAAAGGTCAAAGGGCGTTCCCGTAGTTAGTTCCATAAAGCATACATGAAGGACACCATAATATCCCTGTTCAGTAGTTTATTTCCTTATTCTGTGTATTAGGTTAAGGCTTTGTCTTCCATTAAGATGACACTCCATTGCACCAAGTGAAATAAGATAGATCCCCTTTCATTCCCATTCCCAAAACCTCCATTTCCAACTGCGTCATTGCCAAGCCTCAATTGCCAGCTACATCCCCTCCAAGCCTCCATTGCCAACTGCACTGGGCAGTTTGCCAGGTTTGCTACAGCTGTGGGTTGTTGATTTCGCCCCAAAACCACCATTAAGCATGTGCTCAGCTCGGGGAAGAAGGGCGTGCCCGCCCATCGTCATCAAGGGCGGAGCCAGAGGGCCGTGCCGACCAATCAGGGCCGAGGTGAGCTGACCGATGGGCGTGTCCTGGACACTAGCGGCTTGATCGCCTGAGGCGCTATAAAAGCGCGCGCGCAAGAGCCGAGTAGTGGTTGGACCAAAAGGGAGACATGCAAAGAGACGTGGTTGGACCAAAAGGGAGACGTGCAAAGAGACGTGGTTGGACCAAAAGGGAGACGTGCAAAGAGACATGGTTGGACCAAGCGAGAGACGTGCAAAGAAAGGCGCGTCAGAACGTTGGTTGGTGGTTGGTGGCGGAAAGAGAGTTGGTTACAAAAGAGAGTGTGAGAAGTAAAGAGAAGTGAGGCGGAGTGAGGCAGAGTGAAGCCAAGAAAGACAGCAAGCCTTGTGAGGGTTGAGTTGAGGAGGAGCACAAAAAGGGACACCAAGAGTTGCGTCGACGCCACCGAGGTTTTCCCGCCAAGAACGCGAGGAGTCGGAGCTGTCACCTCCAGCCCTGCCGTTTGCAGGGACCTGACCCTTCCTCCCCCTCCAGCCATCCACCTCCTGCCATTCCTATCATCATTCCCCACGTGAGTCTGTCTTTTGTTTGTTCTGTCCTGGGTTTAATTAAGACTGTAGGTAAGCTAGCGTTGCACTGTGTCTCTGAGTTCTTCTGTAAATTATTTTCTTATCTTTCCTTCTTCCTTGGTTTCTTTCAATCCTGTACATAGTAATAAATTATATTTGTATTCCTTACCCTTTGTCTTTCTTCTTCTTCACATCCTTCACTTTAGTCTTTTCCCCATTGAATATCTGTGGCGCGATTCGGCCAACGTTCAGGAATCGGGTTAGTCGGGGTAACTGTTAGGGCCGCGGTGCCATCCGCTCGGCCAAACAACATCTTGTCCGCGGTCCGTAACAATTGGTGTAGGGAGCGAGATTGGACCCGAAGCGCGCTTAACGCGCTCAAAATTACGAGCTGCTGAAATTTGTTTTAAAGAAAAACCTGAATTTTGAAATCGCGCCATGGATAGTCAAGGCGATCGGATGCCGGTGGGAGAAATAGACGGGATAGGATCGACCCAGGACCTCGGGGAAATGTATGTGGAGGAAAGGGAGGAGGAGAACAATGGCAATGTGGTAGAGGAGGTTTCAGGCGCGCAAAATGGCGCTCTAGCGCACGTGGTTACGGCGGCGCCAAATATCGCCGCGGCCGCGACCGTAGCAGCACCGGTGGATTTGAACCTTTTATGATGCAAATGGAGGCCCTTATGGCCAAGAATAGTGAGCAATTGGGAAACCAAATCGGAGGATTGGAAAACAGATTGGGGGAGCGGCTAGAAGCCAAAATTGCGGGGTTAGACAATAAATTTGAGGGGTTAGACAACGGGATAAAAGAGGTGAAGAATGGGTTAACGGGGCTAGAAGATAAGATGGAAGGCAAATTGCGGGAAATAGGGGAGCAATCCGCCCGGGAAATCAAACAAATGGGGAACCAGATAGAGGAGGTGAAAATCGGGTTAGAAGGTAAATTGGATGCTCAGAGGGATGAATTAGGACAGATGAGGGCGACATCTACAAAAGAGATGGAGGAGATGAAGGAGGAAATACGACGAGGTGTAAGCGAGGAGGTCTCGGGGGTACGCGAGGAGGTAAAGCGAGGTGAGAAGCGTATGGAGAAAGAGGTGAGGAATAATACGGCTCGGTTACAAGGGGGCATAGAAGAGCAGCTGACGGTGGGACAAAAAGAACTAGTGGATCAAGTACAAAGGAACACTGCGGTACTAGGAGGGTTGAAAGCGACACAAAAAGAAATCAAGAACGAATTAATAGCGACACAGAGGGAATGTCAGATGGTACGTGAGGGACTGACAACGAGGTTGGACGAGGTGACAGAAATAATGGAGACAAAGGACTGGGAGGTGAGGACGCACATAGAAACGGTCAAGGTAGCCTTAGAGGACGAAATTGAGGAGACGCACCGGGAAATAAAAGAGGTGAAGGAAAAATTAGAGAAGGTGGAAGAGGGGGTGAGTGAAAATTAAGAAGAGACGGAGGGAAACTAAGAGGGAGATAAGGGAGGAGGTGATGGAATATGTACAAGGTCGGTGCTCAAATCGTGATGGTGTGCTCGCTAACCAAATAAAGAGTTTGCAGGTGGCAGAGGAGGTGCGATGACGAGGTGCCAAGGTGAGTGGCGATATATTCGGAAATGTATATGATGTGAGGGGAGCTTCAGTCGGCTTGGGGGTTGATTTGGATCCGGGTGTTCGTGAGAGGCCGTTGGTGAAGTGTACGACAGGTACGGAGTACGAGAGAGGAGGTGTGCGAGAATGTCCGACTCTGGGGTGTGTGAGGAAAAAGTGCACGCCGAGGAGTGAGTGTGCTGTCGAGAGTGAGTTGGTCGTAGCGCGTGTGCGGGGGGGCACATGGAAGCGCGGGATGGGGAGTGTTACAGAGGATGTAACGAGAGAGTGCACACCTGTGGTGAGTGTTACGGAGGGTGTAACGGGAGAGAGTGCGCAAGAGGATGCACGAGAAAGGTGTGTAACGGATGGGTGCATGAGGAAAGAGTGCGCTGTCAAAAGTAAGGGTGAATGCACGACCGAGTGTGGTGGTGAAAGTAGTAAGAGTGACACGGAGCGTGAGTTGGTTGTGGCAGGTGAGAGAGGATGTACACCTGGAATGGTAGAGCGTGTGTGGGAATGCACACTTGAGTTAGTAGTCAGGCACGTGGTTGGGTGTGCAAGTGAGAGCACACCTGTGGTTGTCACAGAGGAGGTGACCGAGAAGGGAGCGCGAAGAGTGGTGTTGGTGAGGTGTGCGAACGACGAGTGTATGCAAAGGTGTGTGACGAAGTCTGTGAGCGAAAGAACGAGTGCAATAACGAAGTACGCGGGGTGTACGGGTGGCGTTGCAGCACCGAGCTCGGTGAGGGTGAAAGGGGTCGCGTATGCGTGTGAGCATGCAGGTGAAGCATCGACGGTAACAGGGTTAGCGGTTAGAACGACGTTTAGCCGAATCAGGCCCTCGGTGCGTGCCGGGCTTTGCGTGCCGCGAGGACCAGCGGGGATCCGAACCACGGCGGTTTCGAAAGAACCGCCGTACGCGATCCATGCTGGGCCTCGCTCGGAACGGTCGCGTCTGAGCTCCGCCAGGCGGAGCAGGCGGTCCGGTTGGAAGGGCCGACACAGCGACCCCTTGTGGTTGCCGCGCTCCGGCCGGCCGAGATTGGGGCATCGGACAGTCCCGTGCCCCGATGGTGCGTGGAATCTCGGGCCGAGTAGACCGCCTTCCCTGCACCGAATGCCGGATGGACCCATCCGCTGGCAACGAACCACCAGCATTCATTGCTCGGCTTTGCGAAGCCGAGCTTTGGAGATGAATTGGCGCACCGAGAGGCACTAGTGAGTAGACTGTGATGATGAGGATAGTGTTTTGGCCCCGAAATTAGAAAAACAAATTTGATGATTGGCAAAGGATTGGCAGAGTGATGATTGGCAGAGGATTGGTAGTGATTGGCAAATTTTTGATTGGCTGGAATTTGGTGTGCAAAATTGATAGTAGAAGATGCCCGATGTAGGGGGATGGCAACTCTGCAATCTCTCACAGCGGGGGCAAAGGAGCACTAGTTATGGGGTTTATGGCAGTGAAAACTAGCCCGGGAGGGTTAGGATATAATGATAGGGACCTAGAGATGACCTTAGGTAACGTTAAGATTAGGTAGTGACAATGATACCTGTAGTGGGGATGCAGGTAGATTAGTGTGGATGATAATGACGTGGTATGTGCTTAGTTTAAAGGGGAGACGGGGAGCACTAAGTTAGCAGGGCAACAGGTAGATTAGATGATGCCGTGTGTATGGTTAAAAGGTGTGATTGCACAGGTGTGCAACTGGACAGGTGGATGGAGCAGTGTATGAGGGAGTGATAGTGATGTGTATTGTGCTGACCAAATGGTCCAGGAAGGAAGGAGGGTGCAGGTGGCACCAGGTGTGATTGCACAGGTGTGCAACGACATGTGTATGGAGAATGATTGTGTGGAAGACATGGAGTGTGGAATATATGGAGTATTGGAATGGATGGTCGTGGAGTGAGTATGGTGGAGACTGTGGAGTGGAGTGGATGGTGCGAGGGTGTGGATGGGGGAAAGGAGGATGGACCCCATCACGAATACCCGGGGAGGGTAGTGTAAGTGTTAGGTAGAGGGTACAGGTAAATTGTGGTTGGATATTGGTATCTGTGGGGCGAGGTGAAAGAATGGTATTTGGATGGGTGCATTAGTGTTGTGGAAATGGCTGGGCGTGTAGCCTGTTAGTGTGTGTAGTTGGTTTGGGCACTCCACCACTGTGAGGATGTCGGCCAGGTGAGGCCGCAGGTGGGCTCTGGGAGCCGGTAGTTGTTGTGGATGGGGCCCGAGGATCCAGAGGACGGACCCGGGTAGCCCTGTGCCAGAGGGCACCAAGGGGTGACAGAGCCAGGAGGGGCCTTCCCCAGTTAGTTAGGTTAGGGTGAGGAGCTAGGTAAGCTCGGGTGGCAACTGCAGTGGTGGAGGTGTGCAGGTGGGTAGACCTGCTGGGAGAGCTACACGCGCCAGTGCTGAAATTGTGCAAGGGCACAGGGAGTTGCATCGGGGGAGTGAGACCCCAAATTGAGGAGGCACCACAGTTGGGTCAATGGGAATTGGTTTTTAGAACCCATAGTGTAAGTTGGCCAATGGATTGGCAGGGAAAGACCCCGGGTAGTGTAAAGTGTGTTAATGTCATTTAGAAGGTAGTTAGGATGGAGATCTCCTCGCACCATCTACATCCACTCACCTGAGGTAACGATGGTACTCCACTCCATGCCAGGTTGTTTTTATTATTTTGATGCAAATGTTTTGGATTGTGAGACGCATCATGACGTGGGTGTGACATTGTGCTTTGTGTTCCATCTCTCCCTCCTTATGAGGATTGATGCTGAATTGGGTGATGGCAAATTTTTGGTTAGAGGGATTGTGGTGACGAATTTGGTGTGGGGGGTATAGGGGGAAGATGTGACAGTAGTGATGGATTTGTAAAGGTGTAGATTTTGTACATATGGGGTAAGGGCAAGGGTAGTGTAGGTGACAGGGGGGGTGACATACGGTAGGGACGAGCTTTCTCACTTCGCTCTCCGTACGCACTTCACCTTGCATTGCCTTATTGATGTGTACCCTTGTGACCTTACCCCTCGCTCATCTGTCTTTTCCCCCCTTGTCTCCCACATGAGGACCTGTGCGCCACTGGGCGCCAAGGGGAGTGTGCGTGAGTCCGCCATTGTGCACCCGGAACTCCCAGAACCAGCTGTCTGCATCAATGCACCACCTTATGGACCACATGTCTGTGGCCGAGCACCACTTATGGACCCCATGGGTTGGGGCATGGCCCCTCTGCTGGAACCGGCTATGAAGGCCCGAAATCTTGCTGGCGGACCTTGGCCACAGGGCACCGATGCCCCACAGGTGAACCATACATAGTCGGACCCTGTGGGCCATAAAAAAAAAAATGGACATGTTGGGTGCATTTTATTTCCACCAATAGGCCGCCAGTAAGAAAATGAAAGAAAGACAACATCTGGAAGAACAAATAGCCAGCAGAGGGAGCCGAAGAGCAAGAGACCACCAGCAGGGTTTGTCGGTTTATTTTTCATTGAACTGTGGTGACTGTGCACCGATTGGTGCTTGAGGGTGCTTTGGTGCGTTTTTGGGTGCTTGCATGGTGCATCGATGCAGGGCAGACTGTCTCCCCCCCCCCCCCAAAAGAACGATCACAGGTCCTGGGTTGCGTTTTGTAAATAAAAGCAGTCATTGTAAATAATGCGCCCCCACCGTAAATGTATAGTTTGAAGACCATTCCGCAACTCGGTTAGCTGTGGGTGTGAATCTGTTAGGCAGGGTGCAATGGAGCAGCGGGACATATTTATTTATGTTTTAAAACTGTCGCACTCAGGGTCAGGTTAAATGTAGAGGGAACTACACCTACATGCCACACTAAAAGTTAAAGTTATAGGCCCGGGACGTGCCTAAGAGGAGGAGGGTGCAGTGTTGTGGATATGAGAATGGTTTTTTTTTTTTGTTGTTGTAGTGTAAATTGTTGTAAAATATCGCCCTCCTTACTCCAGTGTTGTATAAAGGTCAAAGGGTGTTCCCGTAGTTAGTTCCATAAAGCATACATGAAGGACACCATAATATACCTGTTCAGTAGTTTATTTCCTTATTCTGTGTATTAGGTTAAGGCTTTGTCTTCCATTAAGATGACACTCCATTGCACCAAGTGAAATAATATAGATACCCTTTCATTCCCATTCCCAAAACCTCCATTTCCAACTGCGTCATTGCCAAGCCTCAATTGCCAGCTACATCCCCTCCAAGCCTCCATTGCCAACTGCACTGGGCAGTTTGCCAGGTTTGCTACAGCTGTGGGTTGTTGATTTTGCCTGAAAACCACCATTAAGCATGTGCTCAGCTCGGGGAAGAAGGGCGTGCCCGCCCATCGTCATCAAGGGCGGAGCCAGAGGGCCGTGCCGACCAATCAGGGCCGAGGTGAGCTGACCGATGGGCATGTCCTGGACACTAGCGGCTTGATCGCCTGAGGCGCTATAAAAGCGCGCGCGCAAGAGCCGAGTTGTGGTTGGACCAAAAGGGAGACGTGCAAAGAGACGTGGTTGGACCAAAAGGGAGACGTGCAAAGAGACGTGGTTGGACCAAAAGGGAGACGTGCAAAGAGACGTGGTTGGACCAAAAGGCAGACGTGCAAAGAGACATGGTTGGACCAAGCGAGAGACGTGCAAAGAAAGGCACATCAGAACGTTGGTTGGTGGTTGGTGGCGGAAAGAGAGTTGGTTACAAAAGAGAGTGGGAGAAGTAAAGAGAAGTGACGTGGAGTGAGGCAGAGTGAAGCCAAGAAAGACAGCAAGCCTTGTGAGGGTTGAGTTGAGGAGGAGCACAAAAAGGGACACCAAGAGTTGCATCGACGTCACCGAGGTTTTCCCACCAAGAACGCGAGGAGTCGGAGCTGTCACCTCCAGCCCTGCCGTTTGCAGGGACCTGACCCTTCCTCCCCCTCCAGCCATCCACCTCCTGCCATTCCTATCATCATTCCCCGCGTGAGTCTGTCTTTTGTTTGTTCTGTCCTGGGTTTAATTAAGACTGTAGGTAAGCTAGCGTTGCACTGTGTCTCTGAGTTCTTCTGTAAATTATTTTCTTATCTTTCCTTCTTCCTTGGTTTCTTTCAATCCTGTACATAGTAATAAATTATATTTGTATTCCTTACCCTTTGTCTTTCTTCTTCTTCACATCCTTCGCTTTAGTCTTTTCCCCATTGAATATCTGTGGCGCGATTCGGCCAACGTTCAGGAATCGGGTTAGTCGGGGTAACTGTTAGGGCCGCGGTGCTATCCGCTCGGCCAAACAACATCTTGTCCGCGGTCCGTAACAATATATTGTTACGGACGCGGTTTAGATGTTATTTTTGACCGAGCGGTTGGTATGACCGCGACCGAACAGTTATTCCCCGACTAGACCCCGATTCCACCCAGACGTTGACCAAATCGCGCTATGCTAAATCAATGATGGAAAGGACACAACGACTGGGATAGATGAAACGACGCAAGGGGTACAGTTCTCAAGACCTCCGGAGGAGGGTATAATTACAGTGGTGGAGAAAAGGGGGTAGATTACACAGCAGGGTGAGGCAAAAGACACAGAAGAGATGGGCACTTAAATACAATCTTATCTTATCCCAGACAGACCACAGACAAACGGAACAAGGCTGACTTACACAGGGATTGATGGCAGGAAGGGACAGGTAGGTTGATAGCACAAGGTGCACCTTGGCTCGGGGACAGGATAAAGCACGGTCCAGTCCAGAGGATGCGGGGAGGCCTCACAGCGCTCGGAGGGTACGTCTTGCTTGCTCCAAGCTCAGCGCACATCTGACGTCACCTCCCTCTTCCTGCGCATGCTCAGCGGGGAGTGACACGCCCTCGGCTGGTTGGCTCCGCCCCCCCCTGGGGCCGGTCCGCCGCTTCTATTGGGTGCGGGGGTTACCGGGCTCCGCCCTTGACGAGGAGCTGACAGGGAGCCCCTATTTGGTAACCCCGTCGAGCACATGTTCGATGGCGGCTCGTTGGGAAGGCCTCATGCCCTCCCTCCCAACACCCCCTACCAACCAAGCCGGAGTGAGGACACGCACTCCCTGTGCACGCCACCCGCCGTTGCTGTTGTTGTTGTTGTTGTTGTTGCTGAACCGTGAGGAAGAGCTGCGGGGAGGTATTGGGAGGTCCTAAACTTCCTAACGGTGCCATACAATCACATTCTGGTGCAACGAAGGGTCAGAATTAATGGAAACGAGTCCTTAACTGACATAGACTAAGAATAACTAGCAAGATGTCCTATAGTTGTCTTACATGAGATGCGGTGAACCTGGGCACGACATTTAATGGGGGAAATAGGGGGAGGTCGGGTCTACAGAGTGTTGTTTACAGAAAATGGGACTAGGGAATGGGGGATTGGGGATAGTTGGGAAGTATTGAGGAAATAGGGGAATATTTACAAGCGGATATGGATGGATGCAAATCACATATCCGCAACAATATAAATGTATATATATATATATATATATATATATATATATATATATATATATATATATATATATATATATATATCTATATATATATATATATATATATATATATATATATATACATATATGTATATATATATATATATATATATATATATATATATATATATATATATATATATATATATATATATATATATATCTATATATAAAGGAGGAGTGTGTGTGTGTGTGTGTGTGTGTGTGTGTGTGTGTGTCTGTCTGGATGTCCGCTTATAACTCAAGAACTACACATCGGAGAAAAGTTTTAGACACAGATTCGGAATCAGCATAAACTCCCGGTGGTTTTAGGCTATGTTTTATTTTAATATCAATGGTTTAAAAAAACCGCGCCAGCTGCAATTCCATGGTATAGTTTGTGGCGGCGCTAGACGTTCGGTGTGTATTGCAATGGTTTGTCGGGTTTGGCTGTGGGTCCAGAATAGCTCCCATTTCCTTATGTTCTTCCACTTTTATTTTGATTCTTCTGTTACAACGCCTTCCTTATCTACCTTATATCCCCCCCTACGAGGCCTCTACATAATTTCATGTGGCAGAATTTCGTGCATTTGAGTGAAAGAAGTGAGACGAAGTTGTAGGAGGAAGAAGAGGCGCGGTCACTGTGGAGGCCTCGATCGTGAGTGGAAATGGCGGGAATTGCGTTTGTATCGCAAAGTAAAGGATCTGCATTCATTTCTGAACTTGCATTGGTGGATTGTTATACATCTGCATTATTTTTCATTAAAAAACTTAATGTTGAACTTGAAGGCTCCAAGCACGGGCTATATATATAGCCCTCATTGAGGTAAAAATAAAAGTAAAAAGCCTGCTATCGCTTGCCAAGCTAGCCGTTCGCCCCTCCCCCTCCCCCCCTCCCCCCTCCCCCTCCCCTCCCCCTCTCCCCCCTCCCCCTCCACTCCCCCCTCCCCCTCCCCCTCCACTCCCCCCTCCCCTCTCCTCCTCCCCCTCCCTCCTCTTCTCCCCTCTCCTCCTCCCCCTCCCTCCTCTTCTCCCCTCCCCCCCTCTTCTCCCCTCCCCCCCTCTCCTCCCCTCCCCACCCTCACCTCCCCTCCCCACCCTCTCCTCCCCTCCCCCCCCGTTCCCCTCCCCACCCCTTCCTCCTCCCCTCCCTTCCCCCGCCCGGCAATGCCGGGTACTTCCCATGGCCAGCTGTACATGGGCTGCTCGAGGGTTGGAAAACCAAGCAATCTTTATGTCTTGGCACCGAGTAAGAAAACCAGAAATGTTGTATACCAAGAGGTTTTGAGAAATTGAAAATTGACAAAACGTCATGTAGGAAATGTACTGTGATATTGCTCTAAAATATACATGTTCTTTTCATCATATATTTGTATTATTCTTATTCAACCCGGGCGAAGCCGGGTACCTCAGCTAGTATATATATATACAGACTTGGCATTTAATATGGAATATTTTTTTGTTGTTGACTTGGGTTTACTTTCTGAACTCAGTATATCAATCTGGTGAGTTTATTTTACCCTTCGGTGATGTCTTTGTGAAAAGAACCATGTCACTGATTGTCGCAGCAAGAAGTCAATAACAGGATTATATCACAGGTGGCGTGACAAAATGTAAGGACAGGTACATTTGACGATTGGCTTCACAATCGGGTATATAAGGGTTGTTGCGTTCTGTATTCGTGGAAAACAACTGCTGCACATCTGCAAAAGTTATTGCCGCTTCCTCTGGAGATGCTCCGTCAACTTGACAATGCTGTTTGTCATGGAGTGGTGGCTTTACGAAATTCTGGCATGAAACAGCGTGCTATTGCTCGGCAGTATGGGATCACTCAAGGTCAGGTGTCAAAGATCCTGAAACGAAATGCTCAGAGGGGTGTCCCTACTCCAATACCGGGGCCAGGACATCCACGCAGAACCACAAGGAGAGATGATCGCCAGCTGCACCGGTTAGTCTGCAATGGCCGTACCACGTCAGCTAATCGGCTTAGGGCTGACTGGGAGCAACTGACAAATGTGCCTGTATCCAGAAGGCTAATCAACCAACGACTGGTTCAAGCAGGCTATCGTGCCAGGCGTCCCCTGAGAAAGCCACGCCTGACCAGACAACACAGCCAGCTCCGATTGCAGTGGGCCAGAGAGCACCGTCAATGGCAGCCAGGACACTGGAATCACGTGACCTTCAGTGATGAGTCTAGATTTCTGGTCTATCGTCAAGATGGCCGCATCCGAGTGCGCAGACAAGTGCATGAAACCCACAACGAAGATTGTATAGTGCCAAGAGTCCAAGCTGGAGGTGGTGGGGTGACCGTTTGGGCTGCTTTTCATGCAGGGGGCAAAACTGACCTGGTTGTTCTGAATGGAAACCTGAACCAGTTCAAGTACAGGGTCATTCTGGAAGAAACATTGCTTCCATTTGCTCATGCAGCCTTTCGAGGAAACTTTGTCTTCCAAGATGACAATGCACGGCCTCATCGTGCTCGCATGATCCAACACTTTCTTGCTGATCGTGGTGTAGAGCATATGGAGTGGCCTGCCATGTCCCCGGATATTAATCCGATAGAGAACTTGTGGGCAGAATTAACACGTCAAATCGACAACTTGGACCAGCAGCCTACCTCTGTGCGTGAATTGCAGCAGACTATTGTCACTGCATGGCAAGCGATTCCTGTCCAAACCTTGGCAAATCTCGTGAACAGCATGCCTCAACGTGTCCGTGCTCTCCTGAATGCTCGTGGGGGTTACACGAAGTACTGAACTGTCATTTTACTGTCCGTAATCCCAGTCATAATTTAGCTTTTGTTTTTGTTGAAAATTTTTTTGGCTAATGTGCAAAATAAAGAGATACTTCTGGAAAACGTACAGAGGTTTAACACAGTACTGTCCGTGAATTGAGTTCGATATCAGTTTACCTCACTTTCAAGGATCAATTTATTTGCTTTGAAATGTCAAATGTGGTTTTTGTTTCTTTTATAGGTCACATTAACAAAATCTAGAATAATTTCAACATAATTCCAATGAACTTTTGGTTCTAAGTCATCTTGAAAAGTAAGTTCACCCGCACAAAAAAAATATTCCATATTAAATGCCAAGTCTGTATATGCACTGAACAGCAATAGAAACGTCACTTCATAAAAATAATTCCTGAACATTTCCCATAGAAATATCAATGCATTTCGTTTAGATATCTCATTATTTACATTCGTCTGTATCTAAATTTAATCCTAACTACTGACAGTGGTGCACACGTGGATAAATACAGGTCACCAAAACGCAGGCAAAAAAACGACCATGGTACAAAGTCGTGCATGATTCCCATGGAAATCAAAATGCACGTGCGTCTCCTTGTGACTTTCCCAATAAAAGGCACCCCAAAACGTGTGTTCATCATTCGTGTTTCGATGCCAGCGCCATGCCCAGACTTATGAGGATTCAGAGAGACAAGGCTATTGGAAGTTTGCATGCTGGACAGCCTGCACGAATGGTTGCCAATGCTTTCCATGTCAACGTGAGAACCATCTTCAGGTTACAGGAACGATACCAGGCCACCAACAGCACCGATGACCGCCCACGCAGTGGCAGACCGAGGGTAACAACACCATGACAGGATCGACAGATTGTGCATCATCACATCCAATATCGCTTTACCAGGGCTACAGAAACTACAAGACAAACAGTTGGAACCCACCAGAGACACATTAGTGGTGATACAGTCCGTCGACGTTTGAAGAACAGGGATGCCCGTTGTCACAGGCCGTATCGTGGCCCCATTCTTACAGTTCGACACTGCCGTGACCGACTACAGTGGGCCACACGGCATCAAAATTGGCGTTACCAGCAGTGGAGAACCGTTCTTTTCTCAGACGAAAGCCGATACTGTGTTTCCACGGCAGATGTCAGAGTGAGAGTTTGGTGTAGACATGGGGAACGCTACTCAGATGACTGTGTGATGGAAAGAGACTCGTGGGGTGGTCCAAACATCATGGTATGGGGTGCTATTGCTCTCAATCACAAAGTCGGTCCTGTGGTGTTCCAGAATATTGGTCCAGGAAGAGGCAATGGTGTCACAGCTGCTCGCTACATCGATCAAGTCCTCAGACCTCACGTTGTGCCACATTTTGGACGTCACGGAAATCATCTCTTCCAGGAGGACAACGCCCGTGCCCACACTGCCAGAGCAACAAGGGACTTCCTGCAACAGAATGGCATCCAAACCATGCACTGGCCTGCGCTCAGCCCCGATATAAACCCGATAGAGCACTTGTGGGACGAGGGTCAAAGAAGACTGAATGACGTTCGACCAAGGCCGACAACTGCAGCTCAACTCAGTCAGGCGTTTCTCAGAGTGTGGGCCCAAGTGACAAATGCCTTCATCAACCGATTAATCCACTCTATGTACAGACGATGTATGGCTGTCATCAACGCTCACGGAGGTCACACAAGATACTGATTTTGACCTCCCTTGTTCTCACCTGGTCTTGTGTTTTTCTTATTCAGAACATTTCACATTATTGTTTGAACTGTGGTGACCATACCTGTAATGTTTCATGTTGATCCTAAATCTCAATTCGTGTTGATCATGACTTGAAAATAAAGACTCCAAAATATTGATTCTGACTGACGTTTCTTTTGCTGTTCAGTATATATATATATGTGTGTGTGTGTGTGTGTGTGTGTGTGTGTGTGTGTGTGTGTGTGTGTGTGTGTGTGTGTGTGTGTGTGTATATATATATATATATATATATATATATATATATATATATATATATATACAGTGGAACCTTGACTTACGAGTGCCCCAACTTACGAGTTTTTCGAGATACGAGCCGTCGCTCGGGCGGTTTATTGCTTTGAGATGCGAGCCGAGATCTGAGTTACGAGCTTTCGCCACCCAGTCACGTGGTTATCTTGCCGTGCAAGTACAGTATCTCTGTCGTATAGCGCTGCATTTTTGTTTTCGCATGTTGGTTATTTTGAGTTTACGCCGCCAGGTGGGTTCCGGTCACGTGGTTATCTTGCCGTGCACGTACAGTATCTCTGTCGTATAGCGCTGCATTTTTGTTTTCGCATGTTGGTTATTTTGAGTTTACGCCGCCAGGTGGGTTCCGGTCACGTGGTTATCTTGCCGTGCACGGACAGTATCTCTGTCGTATAGCGCTGCATTTTTGTTTTCGCATGTTGGTTATTTTGAGTTTACGCCGCCAGGTGGGTTCCGGTCACGTGGTTATCTTGCCGTGCACGTACAGTATCTCTGTCATATAGCGCTGCATTTTTGTTTTCGCATTTTGGTTATTTTGGAAAATTTCATGTTCATGTCGAACATTTCATGTTCATGTTCATGTTTTTATGTTCATGCCATGCCAGGCCACAACTTGTTCAGAGTGCCGGCGATAGCTCGCCTTCTCTTTGTGGAAAACACGGTGAGATCCTTAACATCCAACAACTAATGGGACGCAAACGGGGCGCCCAGTTTAGCGGTACACACATTGATGAATCACCCTGCCTGTGATTCACCCATGACAGGTTATAGCTGGGTCGGGATTCAAACCCAGGCTGGACAGTTTAGACTTTAGAGTCAAGTGTGCGTACCTCCAGTCCAGGCCATCCTGCCAACTTGTATGCTGCATACAGGTGAAATATAAAGCGCGAGATATTTTTATATATACTGTATATTTAAAAAAAAATTGGTGTGGTTTTTGGCGGGCTGGAACGGATTAATAGCATTTCAATGCATTTTAATGGGGAAATTTGATTTGAGAAACGAGCAAATTGAGTTACGAGCTCGGTCACAGAACGAATTAAACTCGTAAGTCAAGGTTTCACTGTATATATATATATATATATATATATATATATATATATCCCTGCCTGTGATATATATATACAGTGGAACCTTGACTTACGAGTTTAATATATATATATATATATATATATATATATATATATATATATATATATATATATCCCTGCCTGTGATATATATATACAGTGGAACCTTGACTTACGAGTTTAATTCGTTCTGTGACCGAGCTCGTAACTCAAATTGCTCGTTTCTCAAATAAAATTTCCCCATTAAAATGCATTGAAATGCTATTAATCCGTTCCAGCCCGCCAAAAACCACACCAATTTTTTTTTAAATATACAGTATATATAAAAATATCTCGCGCTTTATATTTCACCTGTATGCAGCCTACAAGTTGGCAGGATGGCCTGGACTGGAGGTACGCACACTTGACTCTAAACTGTCCAGCCTGGGTTTGAATCCCGACCCAGCTCTAACCTGTCATGGGTGAATCACAGGCAGGGTGATTCATCAATGTGTGTACCACTAAACTGGGCGCCCCGTTTGCGTCCCATTAGTTGTTGGATGTTAAGGATCTCACCGTGTTTTCCACAAAGAGAAGGCGAGCTATCGCCGGCACTCTGAACAAGTTGTGGCCTGGCATGCTCTTCTCCTCTGCCGTCGTTATATACGTCCTCCTCAGCATCCTGCGAGCTGCTTCTCCGTCAACCACACAAACAACAACTTCTCCATCTCTTCATGGATAGAGGTCCGGAGCTTTGAAATAATCGTAACGCCCTTGGCTGGCGTTATAGCCTTTATCGACTCCTTCTGCTTCAAAATCGTACATATCGTAGAAGTACTACGATCGTACTGCCTCACCAAGTCGACAACACGCACACCTCGCTCATGTTTTTCGACGATTGCGTGTTTTATATCCAAGCACATCATCCTCTTCTTCTTCTCAGTACTGCCCTTGGCACTCAATTTCTTAGGACCCATGGTTAAAACTAAGAAATTTTCCAAAATAACCAAAATGCGAAAACAAAGCAGCAGCGATATACGGCAGAGATGGTTGCACGGCAAGATAACCACGTGACCGGAACCCACCTGGTGGGGTGGCGTAAGCTCCAAAATAACCAAAATGCGAAAACAAAGCAGCAGCGATATACGGCAGAGATGGTTGCACGGCAAGATAACCACGTGACCGGAACCCACCTGGTGGCGGGTGGCGTCAGCTCCAAAATAACCAAAATGCGAAAACAAAGCAGCAGCGATATACGGCAGAGATGGTTGCACGGCAAGATAACCACGTGACCGGAACCCACTTGGTGGCGGGTGGCGTAAGCTCGTAACTCAGATCTCGGCTCGCATCTCAAAGCAATAAACCGCCCGAGCGACGGCTCGTATCTCGGAAAACTCGTAAGTTGGTGCACTCGTAAGTCAAGGTTTCACTGTATATATATATATATATTATATATATATATATATATATATTGTTACGGACGCGGTTAAAGATGTTATTTTACCGAGCGGTGGTATTACCGCGACCGAACAGTTATTCCCCGACTAGAACCCGATTCAACCCAAACGTTGGCCGTATCGCACCGCAGCTGCTCAATCTGGAAAACTCTAAAGCGACCGAATGCAAAGAGGAAGAAGACGTACAGAAGAGTAATTGGATTTATTATTTACACATATATTAAGCAGGAAGAAAGCAATCACGTTTATTTACAGAAGATATTAGATACACAGAGCAACGCTAGCTTACCTACAGTCTTAATTAACCCAGGGACAGAACAAACAAGGACAGACTCACGCGGGGAATGATGATAGGACTGGCGGGAGATGGATGGCTGGCGGGATAAGGAGGTCCAACTGGTCCTGCAACCGATCGACTCGTTGGGCAGCCGCCGCTCCTTCGCGGCCCTGCTCCAAACTGCCGTCCAGGCCTCACGCTGCTGTGGCTGCAGTTTCGGTGGCTCCAGCTGCAGTAAGTGCAGTTTCGGTGGCTCGAGCTGCAGTAAGTGCAGTTTCGGTGGCTCGAGCTGCAGTAAATGCAGTTTCGGTGGCTCGAGCTGCAGCTCAACTCTGGACTTCTCTCGGACTCAACTCAAAGCGCCTCTCTTGGACTCAACCGCTTGGACTTCCTCTCGTCTCTCTGTAAAAGCTCATCTCCTGGACCCAGCTGCTTGGACTCCCTCTCGTCTCTCTGTAAAAGCTCATCTCTTTGGGAAACGCCCTAGCTGCGGGTTATATAGGCCCCGCCCCTCAACCTTCGCGAACCTCCTCGATGTTTCTCTCCACACCCTCTCCAAGTCCAACCCCTTGTTCGTGGTTGGTTGAGTGGGGCTGACTCACTCCTCCCCTCTATGACGAGGTGGGGACCCGCCTTTCTTCCCCAACCCTGCCTCGTGGCCAATGGCGGCAATTGTTGGTTGGCAATGCGAATGGCAATTGACGAAAAGGGGGAATGGAAGTTTTGGGAGTGGGAATGAAGGGAATCTATCTCTTTCACTGGTGCAATGGAGTATTTCAATTAATGGGAGACACAGCCTTACCCTAAAACACATAATAAGATATAAGCTATCGAACAGGGGTATTCTATGATTAGCTGTGGTGTGGATGCTTTATGGACTAATTATGGGACGCCCTTTGACCTTTACACAGCTCCGGAGGCAGGAGGCGCAGAATAACCAATAATAATAATAATAAAACACACAATAAAAAAAATACAGTCCTCATATCCACAACACTGCACCCTCCTCCTCTTAGGCAGGACCCGGCCTACAACTTTTATTTAGTGTGACACGTAGGTGTAGTTCCCTCTACTTTTAACCTGACCCTGAGTGCGACAGTTTTTAAAACATAAATAAATGTGTCCCGCTGCTCCATTGCACCCTGCCTAACAGACTTACGCCCACAGTTAACCGAATTGCGGAATGGTCTTCAAACTATACATTGACGGTGGGGAGCATTATTTACAATGACTCTGCTTTTATTTACAAAACTAACCCAGGACCTGTAATTGTTCTTTCTGGGGGGGAGACAGTCTGCTCTGCATCAATGCACCATGAAAGCACCTATAACGCACCAACACACCCTCAAGCACCAATCGGTGCAGTCACCACAGTTCATCAGTGTTCAATGCATGTTCAATAAAAATAAAATCAACAACCCCTAACCCTGTAGGTGGTCTCTTGCTCTTCGGCTCCCTCTGCTGGCTATCATTATTTTCCTGGTGTTGTCATCTTCCCTTGCTGGCGGCCTATTTGCAATAAAAGAATGCACCTAATGTGTCCGTTTTTATTTTATTTATGGCCCACAGGGGCCGACTATGTGTGGTTCACCTGTGGGGCATCGGTGCCCTGTGGCCAAGGTCCGCCAGCAAGATTTCGGGCCCTCATGGCTGGTTCCAGCAGAGGGGCCATGCCCCAACCCATGGGGTCCATCAGTGGTGCTCGGCCACAGGCATGTGGTCCATAATGTGGTGCATCGATGCAGACAGCTGGTTCTGGGAATTCCGGGCGCACAATGGAGGACTCACGCACGCTCCCCTCGGCGCCCAATGGCGCACAGGTCATGTGGGAGACAAAAGAGACAAATAAGCGAGGGGTAAGGTCACAAGGGGACACATCAATAAGGCAATGCAAGGCGAAATGCATACGGAGGGCGAAGTGAGAAAGCTCGTCCCTACCGTACGTCACCCCCCTGTCACCTACACTACCCTTGCCCTTACCACATATGTACAAAAATCTACACATTTACAAATTCGTCACTACTGTCACGTCTCCCCATATTTCCCTTATACCAAATTCGTCTCCACAATCCCTCTAACCAAAATTTGCCATCACCCAATTCATCATCAATCCTCATAAGGCGGAAGAGATGGAACATCAAGCACAATGTCACACCCACGTCATGATGCGTCTCACAATCCAAACATTTGCATCATAAAAAATAATCAAAACATGGCATGGTGTGGAGTACCTGTCACCTCAGGTGAGTGGATGCAGATGGTGCGAGGAGATTCCAATCCTAACTATCCTCTAAATGATATTAACACACTTTACACTACCCGGGGTCTTTCCCTGCCAATCCATTGGCCGCTTACACTATGGGTTCTAAAAACCAATTCCCATTGACCAAACTGTGGTGCTTCTCAATTTGGGGTCTCACTCCCCCGATTCATCTCCCGGTGCCCTTGCACAATTTCTGGGCTGCGACGTGTAGCTCTCCCAGCAGGTCTACCCACCTGCACACCTCCACCACTGCAGTTGCCACCCGAGCTTACCTAGCTCCTCACCCTAACCTATCTAACTGGGGAAGGCCCCTCCTGGCTCTGTCACCCCACTCGGTGCCCTCTGGCACTGGGCTACCCGGGTCCGTCCTCCGGATCCTCGGGCCCCATCCACAACAACTACTACCGGCTCCCAGAGCCCACCTGCGGCCTCACCTGGCCGACATCCTCACAGTGGTGGAGTGCCCAAACCAACTACACACACTAACAGGCTACACGCCCAGCCATTTCCACAACACTAATGCACCCATCCAAATACCATTCTTTCACCTCGCACCACAGATGCCAATATCCAACCACAATTTACCTATACCCTCTACCTAACACTTACACTACCCGTCCCGGGTATTCGTGATGGGGGTCCTCTCTTCCCCCATTCACACCTTCGCACCATCCACTCCACTCCATTGTTTCCACCATACTCACTCCACGACCATCCATTCCAATACTCCATTTATTCCACACTCCATGTCTTCCATACACCTGTTGGTGCACACCTGTGCACTCACACCTGGTGCCACCTGCACCCTCCTCCTCTTCCTGGACCATTCGGTCAACCCAACACACCTCACCATCACCATCACTCAAACACTGCTCCATCCACCTGTTCAGTTGCACACCTGTGCAATCACACCTGTTCAGTCACACCTGTTCAATCCTCAAACACACGGCATCATCTGAACTACCTGTTGCCCTGTTAACTTAGTGCTCCCCGTCTTCCCTTTAAACTAAGCACATACCACTTCATTATAATCCACACTAATCTACCTGCGTCCCCACTACAGGTATCCTTGTCACTAACTAATCTTAACGTTGCCTAATGTCATCTTCTAGGGCCCTACACACAATACCCTAACCCACCCGGGCTAGTTTTCACTGCCATAAACCCCATAATCTAGTGCTCCTTTGCCACCCCCGTGAGGGATGGTGGATTGGCCATCCCATCACATGGGGCATCTCTTACTATAAATTTTGCTTTCCAAATTCCAACAAATCAAAATTTTTCCAATTACTGCCAATTCTATTCACTTTTCTAAATTTCATATCAAATCACTATCACTATCACTATCACTATCACCATCACCATCATCACAGTCCGCTATATCCTAGCCTCGGTGCGTCATGACGTCATTAAACTCGGCTTCGCAAAGCCGAGCAATGAATTCGGGTGGTTTGGTCGCCTGCAGGTTGAATCCGTCCGGCTTTCGGTTCAAGGGAGGTGGTTTGGTTGGGCCGAGATTCCACGCACCATCTCGGCGCGGCACCTTGCGGTCCCGGGCCTGATGGCTCAATCTCCCCCGGTCGGAACCCCGTCCCCGCAAGGGGGCACCGTTCCGCTTCCTCCCACTCGCCCTTGAACCGGACCGGTCGCCTGGCCCGACAAGGCCCGGACTCGACCGTGCGGGGCGGGGCCAAGCCCGAATCGGCAACGACGCTTCGAAGAGAAACGACGCAGCTTCGATCCGCGCCGGGCCCTGCATCCAACAAATCACACCGCGCCCCGAGTGCTTGTATCGGCTATCCGTCGCCCTAACCGCTAACCCGGTTACCGTCGATGCTTCCCCTGCATGCTCACACGCATACGCTACCCCTTTCACACTCCCAAAACCTGGCGTTCCAACGCCGTCCGTACATTCCACCAACGCTCTCCCTGTTACACTCCACACCTCTCGCGCACACTCTTGCGCACACCTCGGTCCACACCTCTCCTCCGTTACGTCCTCCGTAACACTCACCATGGGCGTGCACTCTGGCATCCACCCACTCACGCGCTCAGATGGGCTCTCCCACACTCGCGCTACCACCAACTCAGGTGTGCTTCCTCACACACCCTCAACCATTCCAAGCGTGCATTCTCGTACCCGCTCCACCACCAACTCACACTCCGGGTCACTCTCACCCTCGCACGTACACTCCGTACACCCCGACGTGCATTCTCGCTCGCACTCGGTTTCACTCCCACACTTTATAACACACCCACTCGCCGACGCACACTTTTTCCTTCCACGCGTGCCATTTCCACTCACACGGGACCCTTTACCAACGCCCGGGTGCCATATCGATCCCAATGACGCGACAATTCTTTTGTCGCTAAACATCCTTTTACAAAATCTACCCGCACAATATACAGCACGACTCACCTGGGGGATTCCCTTCTCCACGCGCACCTGCAAACTCTTTATTTGGTTAGTGAGCACACCATTATGATTTGAGCAGGGACTTTGTACATATTCCATTTCTTCCTGCAATTCCCGGGCTACCTCCGTCGACCGTCACCTCTTCAATTTTAATTCCCAGCACTGCTTTGTCTTTGTTCCCCTCGACGACCGTTGGTTTTAATAAAATTCCCTCTACCTCATCGGTCGCCGGCTTTTCCAAACCCCGTGTCGCGATTTCTACCCCCGTCATTGTACCCGCGCTTTCCTCCGCTTCGCTCAACCAGCGCTTCTCGACCCGCGTTACCTCCTCGTGCACCCCTGGGACCCTCTCGCCCACCATGCGATCCATG